>NW_027556402.1:14082512-14162973 GCF_003287225.1 Phascolarctos cinereus
GGTCCCAGAGAATCTGACTTCAAATCCTAGATCTTCCATTTATTCCCTGTATGACTTTCTCAGCCCCAGTTTCCTCATCTGTAAAATGAGGGGTTAGATATCATTATTTCTAAGGTTCCTTTGAATTCTAAATCTAGGCTACCTGGACACTATTGTCTCAGAAGTAGGTTGAGATCCTGATAAGAAGTGTGATAAAACATACTTCTCTGTCCCTCACTGACTCATTGCCCAAATGTGCTTCCCAGTGTAGATTGGCAACTCTTTATGACCCCATTTGGGGTTTTCTTGGCAGAGATACTGAAGTGGTTTGCCATTTCCTTCTCCACCCAGGAGAGATATTTCTCCATTCTGGGAAGTAATAACAAAGAATCTATCATTCTCCTTTTTCTTTTCTTAACTCTAAGCCCCCCAGCCACAGAGACCTTAGCAAAATACCTTATTATTAGATCTCTTCTCTGGGAATGTCCTCACCTAAGTTCCTTCCTCCCAATAATATTCCTAATAAGCACAACTTGACTAGCAAATGCTATGGAGAACATTATTTATTTTTTTAAAAAAAAGTAATATTTAAAGCAAATGTGACTCGACTTCTTCTGTGCCTTTAGCAAAGGGATAACAAAGGGGATTAGCAACACTGATTCAGTGCCAGCACACTTCGTGCGTCTCACATGGCTCAATCAGCCCAACATCCTCATTCCCAGGGTTCTAGCCCATTTCATTTAGACAGTTGCCTCTGCCTACACTTCTCTTCTCCCTGCTCCACGTGACTTTTTATAACTTCCCTTACTCCAGCTTCATGGGTCTTGTACACATCCCATCAGAAGCTCAGTTTGTCTCCCCAAGACTTCCTCCTGAATTCATTTAACAGATGTTTAAAGGTCACCCAGAGGCATGGCCTGTCATTCTTCATCATTGCTTCCTTTATGATTCACTCCAGGAACTCATTTGTATCTCACAAAAGGATCACCTGGCTTGGCTGCATTTTTATCATTAGTTACCTCATTATCTGGCCCCTTTTCTATGATTAGGTTTGTAAAAGACCAACTTTCTTACACTTTAGAACCTTGGAGGACTCCCTATGGCTTCTAGGATTAAACATGAGCCCCTCTATGTGGCATTTAAAGACCCTCATGGTTGGAATCCAACCTATTTTTCTGTAATGTTTACTCATTACTGCCCCTAACACACTGCATGTGACATAAGGTTGGAGAATTGAGTAAGATAAAAGGTCAACATCCAAGAAACAGAAGACTGGGAAAAGAAAGACCCTAAGAGATAATCAGTGGAAGAGCCATCATGGATTCATAATGTGAATAAACATGAAATTAGGAGCACCACAAAAAACACGTACACTCCTGAAGTGCAATGTCAAGACTGGTAGAAGAAGGTCTTCAGTCTATAAGATGAACCCCTATGGAAGGGGACATAAGCAGAAGTCCCACAGCCTGAGAAGGTCTAAGTGGGTTCCATTTTGCAACATCGAGGAAGTACCACAGATTCAACAAAGTATCTGAGGAAAGTTAGATAAATATTAGAAGTTAGGAGGGGGTGTAGAAAAGGTAGCATATATTTGACGGAAAATTTTTAATATCATCTATAAGAGTTTCTATTTTAGTATCCATTAATAAGCAATTGGGAGCCTTTGTAGATTCTTGGGAGGAGTAGGGGGTGACATGATAAAAATGGCATCTGAATATTGTTTGGCACTACATCAGTAAATGGAGAGATCCAAGAAATAGAAAAAAAAAGAGAAGTGGAAGCACATGGAAGAGAGAGCCATCATGAGAAAAATAGAAGGGAAGTTTAATAAAGTGTTTGATCAAGAAATAAGGAGTTCCACTCTTTTTCCCATATTATTATTTTTACCTTTCATTTATTCATCCACTCAACGTTTTAAGTACTTACTCGGTGCATTGTGCCCCAACAGGCACTGGCAGAAATGAGTGTAGATAAGACCCAATTCCTGCCCACATGGAGCTTAAAGTCTAATTGCTTACCCCGACTTGGTCTCTTTTAATGTTATTCCCTTCCTGTTTTCCTCATGCCCTTTCCCATTTTTGAGTCTCTTCCTAAGTTTTCCATATAACCCGCCAGGTTCCCGGGCCCTGCATCTTCCTGAAGTCCAGGTGCATTTGCCAGTGGCACCCCTGCTTGTGCTGGCATGGATTCCCTGTCACACTCACTTGGCCCCACACCCTGAACTGAGGGCTTGCCTGTCCAAAGTAATAACTGCTACTAAAAATATTTGACTTCTGGTGTGAGGCCTTCTCAAAGTGCTTTACAGACATTACCTCATCCATTACCCCCTGAAAGTAGGTGCTTGATGAAGAATGGCCCCCAAAAGCTATTTGGGGGAATTTTTCCTTCAATGCTTGAGACCACATGCGTTTCAGTCCTGCCTATTTTAGGATTAAAGTATGGATGTTCTCAGCCATCAAGGGTTGCCAGAAGTCTTTTCAACTTGAGAAAGGGAAGAGTTTCTCAGTTAACATGAAAGATGCTTTGCAGCCCACTAAAAAAAACATGGAAACATGAGGAACGAGGGGAAAGGCAGAAACAACACTGATTTTTCAGTTTCCTTTAAATCTAAAACTTTACCAGGAGCCCGAGGCTGGGGACCCAATCTGCTGCTTTAAATCAATACATAAGTTTTAAAAAATCAATAAGCATAAAACCTGAACTCACCTCTTGGTCTCCACAATAGGTATGCATGTACATATGTATATATATGCACCCACATACATATGTATGTACATACCTATATGTGTATGAAACAGTGGCTGGGTTTGTAAGTGATCGACTAAAGAGAAAAACTGTCTTCCTCCCTCTCTCTGGCCTACGTAGGGAACCACTCTTTCCCAAATCCTTGTTTTAGCTGTGTCCGTGAACAGGATTTTTCCCTTTTTGGGGTTGGGGGAGAGTGATAGAAAGTGTATAAGAGACTCTTTAACCTGCATGGAAAAACAAAAGAGACATCTGAGGCACTCAAGGATACTGCTTCGGAGAGAAGAAAAATCTGCCAAGCCTCGTTTCCCCTAAAGACGTTGTTTTGCTCCATTGTATTCAGGGGAATCCTCAAGACGCATGGCTTTTTTCTTCTCCTTGCTTTTTTGGAGAGTTATAATACTGCTTATCAGTAATTTCTCTTCATTTCATGTCTATCCCCCAGCCAGAAACACAGGCCAATAAATTGGAAGGAGAATTTCTCCTCTCTCTTTCTGACTCCCAGAGCAACTATAGCTCTTTACTTTGTGGGCTCTTCCAACTCACCTCCCAAAGGCATGGAAACACACACACACATACACACATACACACACAAACATGCACACACACATACACACAATTGTGAAAACCATCTCTTTTTAAAGACATTTGACCAACACAAAAAGTGAGTTAAAAAAACCAATGGGAAAAAGACCAAGTGAAATAGCACAAAGCAGAGGGGAAAAAAGAGGCTTATGTTTCAACTCTATAGTTCATGACAAATCAGAAATAGCTACAGCTTATACCCACTTGTTCTGACCATTCTCTCTGTCTTGCAAATTCATGATCATGACAGCAGCCATTGAAGCAGCAGTAACCATTCTCTCTCTCTCTCTCTCTCTCTCTCTCTCTCTCTCTCTCTCTCTCTCTCTCTCTCTCTCTCCCTGTCTCTCTGTCTCTGTCTCTCTGTCTTCTTCTCTCTCTGCCTCTCTCTGTCTCTGTCTCTTTCTCTCTGTCATCCTCTCTCTGTCTCTCTCTGTGTCTCTGTCTCTTTCTCTCTCTTTTCATGTGTAGAAGTCCTAACCTACATGGGGAGCTGCTTACCTCTCCCTCTTATGAGATTTCAACCCCATCTCCTAGAATCAAGTAAAAGACCTCTGTCTTTTCAGGTATTGATACAGTTCCCACAGCTCCCAGGGGCTCCCTGTTGGGGAGTTCATGTTTGCCAGGAGATACTGATCTCCAGTGAACTGCTACATTCCTTCCTGGAGTCAAAAAGTTTGTAGTCCTTTGTAAAACCAGTCCCATTGCCCTTGAGATAGACAGATAGATAGATAGATAGATAGATAGATAGATAGATAGATAGATAGATAGATAGATAGATAGATAGATAGCAAACAGAGAATTTGTTCAGTGTTTCCTATGTGCCAGCCTCTGTGCTAAACACCAAGAATACATGTAAAATCAAGCAAGACAGTCTCTTTCCTCAAAGATCTTACATTTCCCTGGGGAAAGACAACATATAAAAATATTTTGGGAAGCAGGGGAAGGTGAGCTTGGTGGGGAGCCTGCAGGAAATTGCACAGTGGTCTAGTTCCATGCTAGATAAGGCAAAAGGCTTATTTATTAGAATATGAGGGAGACTGGAGCAGTATCCTGGTTTCTGGTGGGTTGAAGAGAGTGGAGTGATGGTGGGGAGATAGCAAGAAGAGATGTTGCAGGCTGGTTCCTGGCTGGACAAGGCAAAAGGCTCGCCTATCTAAGCAGGGCTAGCCATGAATGGAGGTCACTGGGGAGTATGGGTCATTGGAGAGTGATGGGGAGACCATAGCCATCCCTGCACCAAAATAAATACCAGTACTTAACAGAACAAGAATGAGTAACCCAGAATGCCAGGCAGTCGATCATCTTAGAGAGTTTCATTCACAACAAAAGCCCATCAACAATACATTGATGAAAATCGTTGTTGTTCAGTTGTGTCTGACTCTCTCTGACCCCATTTGGGGTTTTCTTGGCAGAGATAACTGGAGTGCTTTGCCATTTCCTTCTGCAGCTCATTTTACAGATGAGGAAACTGAGGCAAAGAGGGTGAAGTGACTTGCCCAGGGTCACACAGCTAGAAAGTGTCTGAGGCCAGATTTGAAGTCAGGAAGGTGAGTCTTTCCATAGGCCAGCGAATGTACTCAGCTAAGCATGTAAGGAACTGACAATTTAACCCTAATATAAACATGCAGTAAAAGCTATAAGATATGTTGACATTTCAGTGGAT
This sequence comes from Phascolarctos cinereus, assembly GCF_003287225.1. Lineage (NCBI taxonomy): Eukaryota > Metazoa > Chordata > Mammalia > Diprotodontia > Phascolarctidae > Phascolarctos > Phascolarctos cinereus. The sequence goes on from NW_027556402.1 coordinate 14,087,485, forward strand.
TTGTCATCTCCCCAGTGTGGCTACTTTCTCCAAAGTTACAGACAGCAAGCCTTTTTTACACTTTCTCATCCTGTGTAAATCTTGTCCACAGTTTCCAATATATGTGAAATATAAAATTTCACTCCTCCTAGGAAATGTGCATCTCCATTGCACACTCAGGAAACATTGAAAGTCATACTCATCATGATAATGAAGAGCAGCCAGGTAGCCCAGTGGATAGAGCACTAGACCTGGAGTCGGGAAAATCTAAATTCAAATCTGCCTCAGATGCTTAGTAGGTATATAACCCTGGGCAAGTCCTTTAGCCTCTATCTGCCTCAGTTTCCCCATCTGTAAGATGAGGATAATAATAACCCCTGCCTCCCAGGGTTGAGAGAATATTTCTAAAGCATTTTGCAAACCTTAAAATGCTACTTAAATGCTTACTTTTTATCTAAAAAAGTCAAGCATAACAGAAATAAACCACTCATTTCAATGTTGAAATTTGAGTGTAAAGGGAGGAGAAGGAGGAGGCGGCTCAGGGCTACATTTCTGTCTGGAAGGAGATGGGGAAAGAGGAGAGGAGAAAGAAGACACCCCACAGCTGCTTGGCTTCCAAGCAGAGGCGACAGCAGCCAGTACTATTAAGGCTTCTCTTTCATTCATTCTTGTTGGTGCCATCTTCACTTTGGAATGGAGGAGGATGCTGGCAATCCCAAGGTGAATCCCGCAGCTCTGGACCCCATTCAGACAGCTTCTGCCCTGAGCTGCTCGCCTCCCTATCATTGCTCTCACTTCTCCCCCTAACGTGCTGCTTTGCCAGCCTGAGCCTCATTGGACAAAAAAACTCTCAAAGGCCTGTCTTCCATCCATTTCCAGATCCCACATAGTGCCTTTCTCCTTAATAACAAATTATATATCCCAAAGCTCTGTGTTATTAGTCCCTGGCAGCTTACTTATGAAGCCTGTAGCCCCTTCCCCTGGCCTACAAATTGGGGAAAGCCATCTCACTGCTGTTTGAGAAGTAAGCCAAGTGCTTGCTGACTAAGACATTTTCTGGTCCTTTTTTGTCTCCTTGCTGTGACAAGCAATCACATCAGTTAATTTTCTTTTTTTTTGGGGGGGGGGTTAGGCAATGGGGTTAAGTGACTTGCCCAGGGTCACACAGCTAGTAACTGTTATGTGTCTGAGGGAGGATTTGAACTCAGGTCCTTCTGAATCCAGGGCTGGTTCTCTATCCACTGCGCCACCTAGCTGCCCCTACATCGGTTAATTTTCCATATGAAATTATTATGCTCAGTGTTGATGTCATTTCTGTTGTCTGTTTCCCATTTTTGATTCTCAATTACTTTTCTAAATAACAGATCGTATTTTTTTTCATTGTACAAAATGCTGTAAAATATACAGAAAAAAATAAGAAGCAATTCAGAATGAGGCAAATAAATGGAAGTTTTGTTACTACCATATTATATTTAATATGACTGTTTGAAAAAAGTTCAAGATCTTGAACTCAAATGAAATTCATGGTTTCACACACGATTGCCTTTTTTGCTCTTGGTAAAAAGAGAGAGAGAGAGTATTTCACAGTTTCCCAAAAGCAACAACTTATAAATGGAGACACCTAACTCAAATCTGTCATTCTCATTAAGTACCCATGAGGATGACATTCTAATTCCTCCTTCAGTCTTATCTGACCCAAACTCACTCCTAACTACATTCCTTTTGCATCAATGGACATTTCTCCCCAGTGCTTTTGCTTCAATCCAGCTACATTGCCCTTCTCTTTCTTCCTCACACAGTGTATGCCATCTCCTTTCTCTATGACTTTGCACTGGCTGTCCTCCATGTCTGAAATGCAGCCCCGCTCTTTACCTCCACCTTAAAGAGCCTCTCCCTTCCTTTAAGGTGCAGCTTGGGCACATCAGCACGAAGCCTTTCCTCATCCCCCCAACTATTAGTACCCTTGCCTCCCAAGCTACCTTGTTCATATTTGTATTTGTTAACTTTATACTGATAAATATTTATATATACATGTATACATGTATACATTTATACATGTATTTATTTGTACATTGTATCTATGTATTATATATCTTTATATATTGTGTCATGTACAGTATTGTAAATATTTGTATATTGTATATATTAATACATGAATTTGCTGCCTAACCCATTAGAATGTAAGCTCTTGCAAACAAAGATCATTTCATTTTCTGAACAGCTAGGTGCCTATTAATGGGAATAATGAATCCTGAGAAGTGGTCACATTATTAAAATTTGCACCACATATTTCCATTGGGCTGGAACCAATTACCACATTTTATATAATTATGCCTTCAAATAGTTCAGATTCAGATACATGCAACCACTTCCCAGGCTTCATTGTTCACACTAATTGAGACCCGAGTGTGCCTGCATCCCCAGAGCCTAACACAGCATCTGGCTCATAGTAGAGCCTTGTTGATTTGTAGCTCCTCTTGAATACTAACACTGAAGTGGGTATGAGTGGGAAGGAGGTATCGGGGTTGTAAGGAGTGGGGAGCCCAAGGATGAAGAACTAATACTGACATGCACAGTGAATGAACTCGGGTGATTTGTGCTTTGTGTTAGAGATTTTGTAGTTCTATGGCTGGAGGAATCACACCTTGTCTTTCCATTAAAGGCAGAGTAAACTATTGGAAGACCCAGGCTGCTTGTAATTTGGAACAATTTCTCCATGGAGAGAGATGCTAGGACACTGAGAGACTGGCCTTGCTATCAGAATCCAACAGGGGTAAGTCATTTAAGCTAAGTTTAAAACATATTCTCCAACACTCCCACCTACCTCCAAAAAGTAAAAGAAATCTAACCCTGTGTGACTGAGGGCTCTTTGGCGCGGTGGAGGATTAGGTCAGAGATAGTTATCAACAGGGAAGGAAGACAAGAACATGCTTTCTGATTTACTTTACTAGTTCCCCAGGGTCTCTTCACACCTTGGCCAGAAACAAGCCAAAAAGCCAGAGCTTGAAATTTATGCAAGTCTGTGGAATTGATGGTAGGTAGGTCTGATAGATTGTCACTGCCTGGGGCCTCCAAAGGCGCTTGGTGGGATTCCAGTTCAGAGATGAGGCGGAAACCAGCTTCTCTTTGTGGCTGGAGGAGTCCAGCTAGACTTGGCGAAAGTGAAGTGAAAAGCGCAAGAAATATACATGACAATTATCCAGTGGCAATATTATATTTGTATCAAAGTAGTGCACTCCTCTTTGGGAATCACTCTTATGGGACTCTGGGAAGTGTCCTCTAAAGGATAGACCCAAGCATGCTACACAGTTCTGAGCTTCCTTTCAAGTCTTCTATGTAAGAATTCAATTCAACACGCATTTGATAGGACATCTATTACTAATAATAATAGCCAATATAGCTTTAAGCTATTAAAGTAAGCTTAAAATTGCACTAAGACTTTGGGGATATCCTCTAGAGGGCTCTAAGGTTTGCAAAGCACTATTTACATACATACAAACATACATACATATGTATTTATATACATACATATATATATATATGTACATACTATATACAAATATTTCAAGTGATCCTCACAAGAGATGAGGAAACCAAGGCTAAGTGACTTGTACAAGGTCACATTTAAGTAAGTAGCTGAAGGATACAAATACAAAGCACTTTTCCCTGCCCTCAAATAGCTTACATTCTACTAGGAGAAACTTCAAGCTCAAAGATAAGTTGATACAAAACACCTATAAATTAAATACAAGGGATAGGGAAGGGCTAGTACCTGAATGGGTCAAGAAAGTCTTCTTATTGGAGGTAGCCTTTGATCAGGGCCTTGAAAGGAGCTGATGAAGTGGGTAGAATGGTGGACTTGGAAGCAGGAAAACTGAAGTTCAGGTCCTTACTAGCTGACTCTAAGCAAATCACTTAACTTTTCTCAGCCTCAGTTTACTCATAGCACCTTTCTTTTTTTAATTTTCAGTTCCAAATTCTCTCCCTTCCTCCATCCCCTCCTCTACCTATTGAGAAAGCAAGAAATGCAATATCAATGCACATATGAAGTCATGCAAAACATTTCTGCATTAGCCATGCTTCAGGAAAAAAAAAAAAGAATGAGGAAGAAGGGAAGGAAGGAGAGAGGGAAAGAGAAACAGAAAGAAAGAAAGGAAGAAAGAAAGAAAGAAAGAAAGAAAGAAAGAAGGAAGGAAGGAAGGAAGGAAGGAAGGAAGGAAGGAAGGAAGGAAGGAAGGAAGGAAGGAAGGAAGGAAGGAAGGAAGGAAAAAAGAGATAAAGAAATGAAGGAAGGAAGGAAGGAAGCAAGAAAAAAGAAAGATGCTTCAATCTGCAGAGTCCATCAGTTCTCTCTGCAAGTAGATAGCATTTTTCATCATTAGTCCTTCCAAATTGTTGAATGAGACCTACTTTTCAAGATTATGATTATGAGTATCAAGTGAAATAAGACATACAAAGCATTTTGTAAACATATAGCACTACATAGATGCTAGCTATTAATTTTATCTCATTGGAATTCAAATTGGGACTTTCTAGAATTTCTTTTTTTTAATTCCCCTGAATTTCAATCATTAAAGTGAAAGGACACACATGAGAAATGGAATGAAAAATTTATGGTTTGGTCCTTTATTAGGAAGTTCAATGAAAGCCATGGAAGTCTTAAATCCCCCAGACAAGATTTTCTTGATCCTCCCAATTATCAGTACTCTCACAATATTTTGTACTTGCTTATTTGTATACATGTTGTTTCCCTCACCCACCTTCACTTCCAGAAAATGTAAGTCCCTTGAGGGCAGAACTGTTTCCATTTTTGTCTTTGTGTCTTCTGTGCCTAGCACAGTGCCTGACATATGGTGCATATTAAGGGCTTGTTAGATTGAATTGAATGGAACTGAATTGAACTACCTTGAATTAAGTTAACTGTTAGCTATTATCAGATGGAAATAATGGAAACCAAGGAGAAATTAACATAAGGCAGAGCTAAGGCTAGCAGAGTTTAAGCTCCCAACACACCCATCACCATTCAGGATCATCCGGCACTTTGCCATATGAATTCAAGCAGTCATGACATGGCAGCTCTTCACATAGCATCAATGGCAAGGATGGATGAGGACTGAACAAAAACCAATTATCCACTTCTGACCCCAAACCCCATCCAAGGATCCTTTCCCACCCTTGATCTGGGAGTCATCAATGGCAGAAGGGGTATCACTGAAGAGCAGGGATTGGCTTAAGTAAAACCCCAGACTTGAGCTTCTAATCAATTCTCAATTAGCAGAAGAAACACTGCACAAGTCAGGTGGCCAGAAAACCCCTGCAAAGGAAGAGGAAGAAACACTACCAGTGGCCATCAGTGGCTCCTGAAAATCAGCCACAGCTGTTGATTAAACCTCCTCCAACTCCACAGGAAATCCACAGAACTGGCAACCTTAGAACAGCAATATGTATCCCTGAACAACTTTTGACCAGGCTTCCTCCGCGGAACTAGGCCAAAGCTAACATACCATCCATCCTCCACTAAAATGTCCTCATGACTTAAACCACCCTGGCCCATTCCATGAGCAGCTGCCATCATCTTCTTTAGTAAACCAGCAAGCTGTGTGTATGGAGGGATAGAATCAAATTATCTAATACTTCTAGAGAAGAAAAAGAAAAACAAAAAGAAACCTATTTACACAAGTAGCCGACGTGCTTATAAATCAAGCCGAGACTATCACATTTGCCAGTGATTGTTTCAGCCAAGGACAATGAGGATGGAAACTTGGATCTCAGTAGTATTGTGGGGTTAAAAAAAAAAAAAGAATGACAATTTCCTGGACTCTAACAGCCCCTCCTCAGTCATTTGATCAAAATCTGTAGACTAACGTCCAGCGTTAGATTCTTTTTTCAGGCCGTCTCCAGCATTTCCCCCACAAGGCTGGATGACCTTCTCAAGTCGCGATTTAATACCCTGTAGGGGCTCATTGACCCTTGTAGAACATCTCCTATTATTTTAGCAGGCTTTTAAAGAGTTGATTCTGAGTGAACTGGACAAGTCACTTTATTTCTCTGGGCCTCAGTGTCCTCTTCAGTAAAATCATGATCTCCAAAGTCCTTTCCACTCTATGAGGCTATAACCCAAAAGGAGATTGAAGAGGAAAATAGAATTGTCTGAACAGACCGATGTGGAAGCAGAAAGAACTCATCACCCACTTTAGGTTTTGGTTTGGTTTTTTAGTGTATATTAAAAAAGTCCTGAGATAACAATTTACCGCAATACAAGCAAAAATCCCCAAGTACGGAAAACTCGCCAATGACAAGAAGTAAAAAAAAAAAAGGTACAAAGTAATTTTTGCCAAAACAATAACCAAACACCAAATCGCTAACCCATCATTCTGGGCACTCCAAAGGCTACTGGCCTTCTCTCCCTAGTCCCACAGCCCAAATGCCAGGCCAGGACCAGGGCAAACATAGAAACCATGAACTATTAAAATGTAGACCTCCTTCTGCCAAGGAGATCTGAGACCCATGAATTAGCACTGAGGCCAAAGAAGAATGAAAGTGAGACCTTGGGGAAGAATGTTGACCCTAGAGAGCAAGAAAGTGGAGCAAAGAGGAAACTATTAATTCAGTACTGATTAAAAGTAATTGATATAACATGGATGTTACATGGTGGCCAGAAAGCAGTTGCATGTATGGGACTGGGGCTTAGATGAGCTCAGATGTAATCATTGGCATAGCAGCAGTGTCAGATGAAGTGGTGAGAATAGATAAGCTCATGGAAGGAGAATGGATAGACACAAAAGAGAATGAGAGAAGATTCTAATATGGAACCAAGGGGTGCTTCGAAGGTCATCTGCTCCAACCCCCTTACTTTACAGATGAAGAAACTGAGGCATAACAAGGTTAACTGACTTGCTCAAGGTCACCTAGAGCATCAAAGGCAGGATTTGAACCCAAGCTCCCTGGCTCCAAAGTCGGTGCTCTTTCCACTGTCCTATGCTGCCTCCTAGACCTTGGGAGATCCCCACTGTCAGGAGGAAGGAAACATAGGACACAAAGAAGGCATCCAATGAGCGGTCTCATTGGGAAGAGGAGAACCAAGTGGCGTCATCTCATGGAAGCCACAGGAGGAGAGGTGTGTATTTGTCAGTAGTATCAAATGCCTCAGAGAAATCAAAGAGGGTGAGGCCATTATCGAAGGGAGGCCAGAGCAAAGGAGTCAAAATAACAGGCGGCAACCACAGTCTCCAAATGTTAGGAAAACACAGACTGCTGTTTTGGTCCCGATGTTTTGGGTAGAGAGTAGATTCTAGAATCACTTGGTATAGAATAAAGAAAGATACTTAGAACATTAGAGCTGGAAGAAATCATTTAACCAAACCCCCTTATTTACAAAATTAGAAAACTGAGAAAGATAATAACAATAATAGCAGCTATGATTTGCAAAGGATCTTGAATATATTATTTCATTTAACCACCCTAAGGAGGTGCTATTATTGTCCCCATTTTAGGGATAAGGAAATAGGTGGGAAAAGTTGCCCAGGGTCACACAGCTAGTGTCTGAGATGGGATTCAGATTGATGCCCAATTCTCTAACCACTGTGCAATCTAGCCACAGAAAAGTCAAGTGTCTTACCCAAAGCCATAAAGCAAATTGTCAAGAGCCAAAATTTGAAGCTGGGTAAAGTGTTTGCTGCTCTTTCTATTACATAAGATACAAGAAAGTGTATTATTTAGCCATGAATATGTTTAATTGGTGCTAGAATTGTAAGTGTCAATGTGACTAACACCTATATTATTTTTATGAAATGTTGGAAATACGAATTGTTATAAGGAAATATTTGCTAAAACAGTATTTTCTGCTATATGCATCTATTTTCTAGCTTATAGGATTTTATTCCAGCAAAAACTCTTTATTTATCATAGAAATGATACCAGCTGCCCAAAGTCATCACTTACTTCCACAGCACTCTAGACAACTGTCTAAGATTATAATTTGCAGAGAAGGTGCCAGCCTGAATTAGTAGAGGGCATTTCCTCCCCTGGAAGTTCCAAATACTAATGAAATCACAGGAATAGCTCCTGTCCCTGTCCCTTTTATTTTCCAAATACAAGAACTAGTCCACATCATGACTAGGACTCTGGCAACAGTAGAATTGACAAGACTGGAAAAGACAAAAGACAAGAAGTCAGGAAAGTGATCAGGGTCAAGGAAGTCATAGGGTTCAAACATGTAAGGATAATCAGCTCCATCTTTCCAGTCAGTCATTAAACAATAATTAAGTGCCTACTATGTGCTGGGCACTGTACTAAGCACTGGGGGTACAAAGAGAAGCAAAAGACAGTCCCTGCCCTCAAGGAGCTTACAATGTAATAATGGAGACAGCAAGCAACTCCATACAAACAAGCTCCTACAAGAGAAATAGGAAATCAGCAAAAGGAAGGCACTAGAAATAAGGAGCATCAGGAAAGATCTAGAAGGTGGCATTCTAGCTGCAATTAGACTTATTCAGGGTTACATAGGAATTAAAGCCACGTTTCCAGACTCCAAATCTGGAGTCTTTTCTTCCAAATGTTTCACTAAGACAGAGGACAAAAGCACAGGTTCCATGTTTTCCTCACCACTGACCAATAATGAAGCAGATCTCAGATGTGTTGGTCCATTGTGGTAAACCATTGCTTGCCAGTGCCATTAAAGTTCATCCAAAGGGCAATGGAAAGACATGTGGTGTGTGTATGGAGATTGCAGCAGATTATCAGTGAAAACTTGTGCAGGGAATTTAATTGGAATTAAAGACATCATCAAAGAAACGTGTGCCCAGAAAAGAAGGTGAGACAAGTCACCAAAGTGAGGATGATGGGTGGACAATCTGGTTATAGTGCAAGTATCCGTGAAGTATTGAAAGATGAGAGGAAGGCCTCCAGTGCATTGGGAAGAGACAGCAAGAGTATCTGTACGAGGGCGCATGGCCACAAAGTGTGAGATGAGTAGGCATAGATGGGTTGTGAACTACAGCCTCAGAAGAGTACCCACATTAATGAGACCAAAGGCTGGCTAAGGCTTCGAAGTACCCTACTATGAAAGGTAGGCTGCCTGTCATCTGTGAAGGCTTTAGGAGTAGACCCAATAAATGGTTAGTGAAGAGTTTCCCAAACTGCTGAAGATACTTCCCCATCCCAGAGGCAGGGGCACAAATTCTCAGGGGGAATGGGCTGAAAGCAGTCAAAATTATTGGATATTTTTTAAGAACAACTCCCCTATAACTACCTCCATTTTCACTCCAAATGACGGAGGAAACATGCTGTTACCAGGACACAGAAGATGGGGCATGGGCACCAGCCCTCGGCAGAGGGAAAGGTTCAGGACCCCTCAAGGGAAGGAGTGGGTGTTCATGGCAGCAATACACCCTATGCTGGTCAGATGGTCCTAACCAGTCTGCCTTGGGTGAGTGGGTGCTCATCCATCCCCTGTGAACATGGGGACAAAGAAGACTCTCTGGCAGTCAGACACCAGAGTACTTCTCCACAGGGTACTCTGGTATCAGATACTCTGATCATAGGCCCCCTGTCCCCTCAAACTCTGAGGCCAGGTAAAGCAGGATGGTTCCATGCTAGGGGCTGCACCAGAGTTCACTACTTGGCAATGGGAAGAAAATGCCATTTCTTTTCATTCCTCCTGGTTCCACGTACACAAGGGCTCTTGGCTCTTGCAGAAATATGACAGCTGCATACTGCATTCAGGCTTTCACCTTGGTGTTTGGGAGGCAGTGTGGCAAAGTATCAAGAGGGCAAGATTTGGATTAAGAGAATCTTTGTAGGATCTTTATCCACATCCCACCCTCTAACTGCAAGTGTGTCCTAAAGCTTTGTCTTGGGCCCTCTTTATGAGCTTTGGTCAGTCAACCAACAAGCATTTATTAAGTACCTACCATGCGCCAGGCACTGTGCTAAATGCTGGATATGCAAATAGGAAAAAGAAAAACATCTGCTGTCTTCAAGTTGCTCATAATCTAATAGGAGAAGACAACACACAAAAGAAGCTGAAAGAGGAGGTGGGGAAGGTACCAGGTTTGGGAACATGATGAAGTTCAAAAGGATGCAAATGGGAGGGAAATAAAGAGGTTTGGGGAGGGGCTCTTGGCTCCATCCTCCAATCAGAGCTCTTGGGGCAGCGGGTACTGTGTATGAGGAGCGAGCACCAAGGCTGATGTGGTTTTTCAGGATGATGAGGTTGCTGGTGTGCTTCAATCCCGCATCACCACTTACCGGACATCTCAAATTCAAAATGACCAAAACAAGACTCATCATCTTTCCCCAAAATGCCCACTCCTCTTCCAGATTTCCCTATTTCCATCAGACACCTCCACTCCAAATGTTCATATGGACAACTTGTGCCCACTGTGGTGGAGCCTTCCAATCTCGTATTATTGGTCTGATCAGCCACAGTCAGACTCACTGTACCTTGCCCCGACATAGAAATGCCATTTTGGCCCACTTCAAGAACGAAGGACAACCACCACCACCATTTCTATCAGAGGCACCATGATTCTTCCAGTCCCTCAGGTTTATAATATCAATAGTCTCCTCAACAGGAGCACTCCCCAGAGCTTGTCCTTGTTCCTGAATGTTCAGTTAATTGTCAAATCTGACCACTTGGTTCAAATCCAGCTTCAGATACTCAACACTTAATAGCTGTGTGGCCCTGGGGAAGTCACTTAACCCCATTGCTTAGCCAAAAAAAAATCTGACTACTTCTCTACTTCCATAGCATCTTTGGTGTCCATCCCTTCTCTCTACTCACATAGCAATCGCCTTTTTCCTCTCCCAGCTCTGCTCCTGCCTCCCCAGACTTCTTCCTCCACCTTGTCCACCCCTCTGGAAGATGCCTCTGCCACCTGGTCCAAGCAGTCTTCTCACCCTGAATTGTCTCTTGGTCCCCAAGGCCCCTTCATCTGATTGGTTGGTTCCTCCCAGAATATGAATTTTAAGGAAGTGCCCAGAACAGCCACACTCTCTCCAGGCTCCTCTCCTGACTCTCAGGGCTTCTTCTCCCAGCTGTGCCTCCACACAGTTGTCATCCCTGCTCCCACTCCCCACTTTTTTGCTTCATTTATCTCATGTCTTTCTCCATTAGAATGTAAGCTGATTGAGCTTAAGGACTTCTCTCACCTGGACTACTGCAATTGCCTCCTGCTTGGTTACCCTAGGTCCTAAGCCTCTCTCCAAGGGCAGCTCGGTGGCTCAGTGGATAGAATGCTGGGCCTGGCATCAGGAAGACCTGAGTTCAGACTCAGACACTTACTAGCTGCATGACACTGGCCAAGTTACTTTAACCTCTGTCTGCCTCAGTTTCCATTGATGACAACAATAGCACCTAGCTCACAGTGTTGTTGTGAGGACAAAATGAGACAATATCATATTGGTTGTGCTTAATAAATGTTTGCTTCCTTGCTCCACACACATGCCAAATGATATGCCTAAAGCACAGATCTGGCTGAGTCATTGCCCTGTTAAATTCCAGTGGCTCTGAATTACGTGCAGCTTCAGATATGAACTCCTCTCTTTGGCTTTTAAAGCCTGTAATGACTCTAGTCCCAACCTCTCTTTCCTGCATCCATGGTCCAGCGTAACTTGCCTTTTCTCTGTTCCTCACACACTATAGTCAATTTCCTACCTCTGTGCCTTTGTCCTGGCAGTTGCCTGGGCCTGGAAATCAATGTCTCCTCACCCTATCCCTTCATAAAATCCCTCTTTCTTCAAGCTGTAGCTTCAGAACATCATCTTTCTCTATGAAGCCTTTCCATTGCTGCCCTTTCTCCCAAACTACTTACATTTAATGAGCTTGTAAGTATTCATATCTATTTTTATATTTATTCTCTTTCTACTTATACATCTCCCTGTAGTCTCCTCCATTAGAATGTAAGCTCATTGAGAGTAAGAATTATTTCATTCTTTGTCTTTGTACCCCCAGCACCACCCACAGTGTCCAGAACATAATTGGAGCTTAACAAATGTTTGTCGATGGATGGATGGATCACAGATTATTCTGAATGAGAAAAATCAGTGAGAGGCAACCAAAACACTATTACCAGTTGGGTCACTTGGGACACAGCCTAAGAGAACATGTTACTTTTTTTCCTTTTTTTTGCTTGGAGTTCAACATTTTGAAGCAAGCTTGGTAGACAAATTAGAATCATAAGCCTACCAAGGACTTGGGAAGCAGAGCTCCATACTAGCTATCCTTGAGGTGGTTTGGCAGATCTGGTGGGTTTTTAATAGGTTACAGCTCCATTACAATAGCAAATAGAAGGATATTATAAATTCAAGAGAAAAATCAGTGAGTCATTTTTCCTTCCCTTTCTTCCTTCATGTCCCATTCCTTCACCTTTCCCTATATTTGTTTGCCCTCCTCTTCCCTTTTACTGCTTTTTCTTCTCCTCTCATTCTCTTCCTTTATTTTCCACTTTTTTCCTTGACCTCTTTTCCCTCACTTCCTCTCCCCTTTAAAATTTTTAATTTGAAAATATTATTTATTTATAATCAATGATATCTGTTTTCTCTCCTTCCTACCTCCCATCCAATTAAAAAGAAAAAAAAACCCCTGTTAAAAACATAAATAGTCAAGCAAAATGAATTCCCACTTTGGCTACATCCAAAAAATACACCTCAATCTGCACTCTGAGTCTATCATCTATGTTAGGTGGTGGGTAGAACGTTTCATTATGAGTCCTCTGAAATCATGGTTGGTCTTTGCATTACTTGGAGTTCCTAAGTCTCTCAAAATTGTTTGGCTTTACAATATCGTCATATTAGAGACTAAACTTTCATATAGAGAATAAACTATTCTCATAGTTCAATTTGCATCAGTTCACACAAGTCTTCCCAGGTTTCTCTGAAAACATACCCTTCATCATTTCTTACAGCATAAAAGCATTCCATCACATTCTTATACTGTAGCTTATTCAGCCATTCTCCAATTGATGGGAACTTCTTTGTTTTCCAGTTCTTTACTACCACAGAAACAGCTGCTACAAATATGTTTTGTATATCTTAGTAAGAGGTTGTTTTGTTTAGAATTTATTCCTCCCTAAATCTACTCTCCCTCTAATTCTCCCTTTCTCCATCTCTCCTTTTTCTCTTACTTCCCTATTGAGTGAAATGAATTTCTGTACTCAACCTTGTGTGTATGTGTGTGTATTTTTCCCTCCTTCAATCACTAGCAGTTCTCTCCCCTACTAACTGCATTGTATTTAATTGCTTTGTATTTAGTTTTATTTGTTCTCTTTATGTTTATTCTGCATATTCTTATATATGCCCTTTTCTCTCCTGTTAGAATATAATCTCCTTGTGAGTAGGGATTTTTTTCATTCTTTGTATCTGTATCCTCAGTGCCAAGCACTGTGCCTAACACACAGTGGAGACTTAACAGATGATTGATTGATAGAGTCAAAGGAAAGGGCAGAGAAAGAAAGGGAAGTGCTGTGAAATGGCTGTGACCTGGCTTTCAGGTCATTTTTACAGAAGAGATATACTATGCCCATTTAAATTTATATGAATGTTTCTGAGCTTCATGTCTATGAATGGATGTACGTGTGTATGTCAAAACTCCCTATAAATAAGGACATTGGCACTCTGTGGAAAGCAAAGATACATGTAGTATCTTGGGGAAGGGGATTCCACACTAAGGAAGTTGGCCCAATACAAACGTTATTGGGCTTGAATTAGAGATTGCACCTCATGTGTGGGAAGCCATCCCAGGAAGCATGCACCAGAGCTGAACTTTAAACTCCCAGGTTCTCTCAAGACACACATGACTCATCCCTGAAGGATGAAACAATCTTTTACTGGCCACTGAACAGGAAGAGCTGCTAACTCAGTAGACCTTTAAAAGGGAGTGTCCCACCCTCTGCTGTTCTCTTCCCACCACAGCTGCAAATTGTTATCAAGATCAGCATGTCCTGTAAGGGGAGGTTCATGGGGGGAACCACCCTTTCCCCAACTCTGGCTACATAGAGGTCATGAGCTCATGACAACTGAGACATACATCCTATTTGGAGAGCTGAGTCCAAGTTATTTGTCCTGCCTCGTGTTTCTCTTTCAGAACAGGGATCTTGTGATGGATGTGTCCAGTGAGGAAGCTACCTGAGAAGTCAGAGAGGACCAGAGGGCCCCGGGGTGCATTGGTCAGCAGGGGGAGTTTGCACAGGAAGAAAACAACCACTGATAAGAGAATGAGCCCATGTCTGGTTTAACATAGACTCAGACTTATAGTGAATTGTTTGGACAATGCAGAGCCAAGGTAAAACATACATTGCCCATTAATAAATCTCACAAAATGCCTTATGTTTTGATGATTCTAGATCTGAACCTCCCAGGAGAGTATAACAATAATTACCGCTGCTTTAAAAAAAAATTCCATCAACGTGCACTTACAAGATTTTTATGTTATGCATTTCCTTTTTGTTGAGGAAATAAATACATGTCCCATTCCTAATTCATATAGTACATTATTTTGCTCCTTCTTTGGAGAGACAAGAGGCATGAGCCAAACCTAAGTTTTAAGTAAGTTTTCCTAAGAGCATTTGTATGAATGTATAATAAGCCAAATCATGAAAGAAAAGAAATGTGGCCCTTCTTTTAAGTGGTTAAAGATTTAACCCAAAAATTGTCTCCTCACCTGGAAAACCAAGAGTTATGGGTCTTCCTGCATGCCTCATATCTTTAGGATATTTGTTTTAGGCCAGAACTGATTCAGACCAGTCTGATGCTTCAAGTTCGGAATTGGAATGAAATGAGATACTTGTAGAACATCTAACAGTAGCAATAGGTGCTTTACTTCACCATAGCAGGAAAGGATATTATTCAGTAATGGTAGAGAATTAATTTTGTTAGACATGCCGATCTACCAGTGCAAAGCCTGGGGGAGAAGCTAACTCCATATGTGCTAGCTTTTGTGTTTAGACCACCAGGAAGTTAAAGCAATGGTTTGAGTCTGAGCCTCCTTGATGCGTTAAGTCTCAAAGATGGTTTCAATACCTTTTAAGGAAAAGCTAGCCTAGCCTACATGCTATAGGGCCTTTGGAAAAACTAACCCAGACTACATAGCAGAGCCTTAGGAAATATTGCTCCTACCACAACAACCCTGACTGATGTGACTGCTACAGGTTCATTTTTAGTAGGAAAACTACCAAGATTTTTAAAAATTTTAAATTAAAAAATTTAATTTAAAAAATGTCAAAAAACTAAACAAAGGGTAAACTCACAACTCCAAGTTACTACAAGTCCTTTCTTGAAGTCCCAGTCAACGTTCTTTTCTAATTGAAGAGTTCAGACACCTTGAAACTGATTCCTCCCACCTGACAATGGCTATCTTCTGCATTTGTCCATGGCTGAGGCAACAAAGTGATACAATGGATAGAGTGCTGGGCCTGGAGTCAGGAAGACCTGAGTTCAGATCCAGCCACAGCTATGTGAGCCTAGGCAAGTGACTTAACCTCTGTTTGCCTCAGTTTCCTCATCTGTAAAATAGAGGTAGCAATAGCAGCTATCTGCCAGGGCTGCTGTGAGGGTCAAATGAGATAACATTTGTGAAGTTCTTAGCATAGTACTTGGCACACAGTAGGTGCTATATAAATGCCAACTATTATTATTTTTCAGGGTTTGTCCGTGATCTCTGAGTCATACATGTTATTGGTCCCTTCTTTCTTATGACATGGTCTATCTATTTAAAGTGAGGATGAAGAGAGAGAGGGGAGGAAAGAGAGAGAGAAAAAATGAGATAGTCTCCTCCCAGCCTAGAACCTCTCAGGCTTGGCTTCTGCTTGGCTCAAGTGGAAACCTTGAAAACGAAAGTCTTCTACCACTGGGCTGGATCCCTTTGGACTAAGCTCACCAATGGAATAACTGGTATAGGCTGACCAATCCTCTCACCCAATCACATGATTTCTTTCTTGATCCTAACAATGAGATTCATACCTTGTAAAGGTATCACAGAGTTAAAAGTATCTTGTTTGTACATTTACGATTTCAGGGCAGAGATGTAGAATACCCTTTCCTTCATATAGAAATGAGTATCTTTTTTCCAAGGGACTTACAGGCAATTTCTATCTTTGATAGCACACAGATCACTACAGCATACCATGTGCCCCTTCCCAGTGTAAGGGAAAATACAGTATCCCTTCCAAAACATGGGGGTGAGGGTGTGGTGCCCACATGATTTGGAAAATCCATGTAAAAAAATCTCTGGCCTTCTCTGCATGCCAGAGAAGAAGTCTGAATTTTCTCTTTTTCTTTTATAGGGTATTTACAGTACCTTCCTGTAAAATGTGGGGTAAGTAGTTGGTCATAGGCTCTGTGTCATCTGCTGGCCTTCAAGTGTTGTTTGTGGCTTCTGCAAAACTCCCCCAAAATTCCCATTTAATTTCTTATGCCGGCCTGTAACATATGGAAACTGCAAGGGAAAGTCTTGATGTGGAAGAGATAATATTGAAGAACAAGGGCTTCTGAATGCTACTGATACAGCATGCCCCAAAGTCTTAGGGCAATTCTAAGCTTTAATAGCTCTAATCCAGGGGTGGGGAACCTGTGGCCTCCTTTTATTAAAGGGATTTGTTCTGTGAAGTTTGGATTCAGTCAAAGGGCACACTTGAGGACCTACAGGGCCACAGGTGCCCTTAATGCCAGAGGTTCCCCACCCCTGCTCTAGGCTATTTAAGTTAAGAACCAGAAACAACCACTTTCTTAAGCTTCCAGCCTGTTTGTTTATTTATTTGAATGGAGGAATGCTATATAACCAAGTCTCTGAGATAAACAAAAGGCTAATGTATATAATGGATGGATGGATGGATGGATAGATGGATGGATGGATGGATGGATGGATGGATGGATGGATGGATGGATGGATGGATGGATGGATGGATGACTTTAAACTATTAAAACTTAAGACCACCCTAGGATTTTGGGACAACCTATACACAGATCTCTGCTTTAACTTGTCCCTTACTGATGTGCATGCAAGTCATTGATAAAAATTATGAGAAAGGCCAGAGACTGCTAGGGCAAGGTGTTGCACACATTTTGCATACACAGTCATTTTCAGGAGTCTTGGCTTCACTGTTTTTCTTTGTTAAAAGGCAGAGTTTGATTGGGGTAGGGAGGAAGGGGAAGAATTTCCAGAACTGAATGTAGTGTAAAAGCCAAAGGCATCAATAAAACCTATATTTTAAAAAAGATATTAGAGTAGTGATTTAGGGGATCACACAATAAACAAAGAAAGCTTCTCAAACATTGTAGAGTCTTGACACCAACCACATTGTTCTGGGAGAGCCAGAGTGCAATGAGACTTCATCAAGATGTATTTTAGAGACACAAACTGTGGGTCAAGGGCTCATGGAGAGGGAGTAGCAGCTGACAGCTATGATTCATCAAATCAGAGTAAGAAGTACCTTGATCTATCCCAACTCCTTTTCCTCCCGGGAGCCTAATCAACAACTGGGCAAAACAATGCTAGTAATAGCTCAGTCCAATTCAAACTATCCCATGCAGTCATGCTTGAGAATGCAATGGATCACCTCCTAGAGATGTTAGAATGTTTCAGACCTGGACAAGAATAAGAGAAACCATGGAAGGGTTGCAATCTGCCCCGGAGAAAGGACTTTGAATACTGATTAAATCTTCCATGCAAGTATCTAAGTAACGATTCCCCTGGACTTATTTTCAAAAAGTCCAGCACAACTAACAATCAGACTTTTCAGATGACAGCTGCAGTTGGTAATCAGATGGTGTATTTCACTCATCCTCAGCAGGGAGAAAATGGGATCTTTCCAGCCACATCATAGACTGTATAATCCCTAATGGATCATCTTCTTCTAAACTGAAGTCCAATCAAGAGGATATAAATCTGTCAAAAACTAAAGAGCTTAGCTAAAAAAAAAAAAAAGTCCAAAAATGACCACTCCTCATCATTAGCCAGAATTGTGAAGAAACACAACAAAAGAAATTGAAATCATTATCTCCTTAAACTGCCAGTCTGGTCTCTCATTTGGGTAGAAAGACATTACAGTCAGTTCTCTAAGCCCAAATGCTAATTATATACACTTATGTATATAAGCATATAAAGAATCTATCATTATGTGCACATATAATGATTAAAGAAAGCTATAAGTATGTATTATATGAAGACTATATCATTATATAGATATAGAATAATAATAGCTGGCATTTTTACGGCACTTCAAGATTTGCAAAGGGCTTTACATAAATTTCCTAAATTGGTCTTAACAACCCTGTGAGGCAAGAGCTATTTTTATCCCCTATTACACATGAGAAAACCAAGGCACAGCAAGGTTGTGACTTGCCCAGGGTCACATGGTAAGTATCTAAAGTCAAATTTGAATCCAGATCTCCCTGCCTTCAAGTCCAACACTATTACACCATTCTGACCTTCATACTATATAACATGGCAGACCTTTTTCATTCTGTTCACCATTCTGCTCATGCTTTCATTTACCTGATTTCTCAGATGATGAAGACAAACCAAACTTTGGTTCAAGAACCTAAGAAAAATATTCCAAAGGTTTTTTGCGTTTGTTAATTTCGTTGCTCATCCACATGACTTTTTTTTCTCAAATTAAGTTTACATGGCTTTTCCAGGTCAAAAGTTAAATACCATGAAGAAAAAAGTATTAATGTCAGTTGCAGTGGTTCTTATGCTCAAAAGGGTCAAGAACTCCCTTTTAGCTCAAAGGATGTTTGGCATTCAGTAGATTAACATACTGACTTTATCTCCAGGGGGCCCTGTTTTTGCAGAACTTGGATGTGAATTTGTCATTCTCATCTGGTCTAGAGCAAGACAAATGGGAGCTGTAAACTCATCCACACCTTGTTCTATAGTCAGCTGTTAGTGTCTGAGACCTGAAAATGAGATTAGGATGGGTTCACAGAGGTGAGCAGAAAGTTAAAGCATCTTTGAGATACAGAGACAGAGAGACAATGAGTCATAAAGTGATTTTATAATTCAAAAGAAAACCAAACTAAAACTTTTGAATCTGCAGTCAATACACAACCAAAAGTTTTGTTCTCAAGTTTTACAGAGTCAGCTTCAGTGAATATCTAAGCATCAGCCACTCCTGCTACTTTCAGCAAATGTACTGAATAGGTGTAACTGTGTTCCACTTAGCTTCCACTTCTGTCCCACTACCATTCCCAGATTTAACAATTAACTTGGTTAAAGTTCCACATCTTTAAAGAGACACTATTTGACCTGTGTTTCTTCAAGTATCCCTATGCTGTTCTCAACAGTACTATCGGAAATGGAAGTGTGCATCCTCCTATAAAAATAAGGCAGAAGGTTGTCTGAACTAGATAGGGGAAGAGTTGAGGGGTAAGGAGCTTTAGAAGACAAGAACAAGAAAGCGGGAAACGGGGCACATTTTCACCAACACAAGTAAGTGGCTATTTGGCAAATTTCATAAGCTTCTAACAATTAAAAGGAAATTTTATCTTATGGCAATGTCCAAAGGGAAAAA
This sequence comes from Phascolarctos cinereus, assembly GCF_003287225.1. Taxonomy (NCBI): domain Eukaryota; kingdom Metazoa; phylum Chordata; class Mammalia; order Diprotodontia; family Phascolarctidae; genus Phascolarctos; species Phascolarctos cinereus. The sequence goes on from NW_027556402.1 coordinate 14,106,972, forward strand.
AATCATTCTTGCCTTCTGAGAAGGTAGAGCAAATACAAAGCCCAAAAATCCAAGCCTCATAAAACTTTTCAGTATCTCCTAGTTTCAGAAACATGTTACCAAATGCACTCCTAATTGTGGTGGGAAGGTTTACAGCTCTCCAGAGGCACAAAAATCCCAATTCAGTTTACACAGCCTGTCTAAGATATACTGTTAGCAGTTAAAATTGCTCGGCTCAACCGGAACACCGAGCAACTGTAGAAACTACCATGAGGTTGTTGCAATAAAAATCTGTAATGAAAAGAAACTAAGGCACAAAGTTCTGAGCATGATCAATTTCTTAGCAAGACTAGCAATTTCCAATAAAAGGGGTCCAACGCCCTTCAATAGCCAAGGATCTATCTGTCAATCGAAGCAGTTCCTTTACGTACTTGATTACATAAGGTACCAGAAGTGGTCCAGTAATGTCAAACTAACCAAAGACTATGATTGGTCACACGAGGATGAAAGGCAGGCTTTGCATGGCTTGACTCAGAGACAGGATTCCTATAACTCAGGGCAACAGGGAAAATTACAGAATTGACTCACATCCCTGCAAAGTCTCATGGCAGGCAAATATCCTATTACCAGTTTGACTCATCGTCCCTTTCCCCTTCTTCCCTTCCAAAAACTTCAGAGATTTTGAGTCTTTCTGGTCAAGCTATAGCCCATAGGAATAAGTAAATTTAACCCTTACAAACTCTGTTACCGAGGCCTATACAGTTAAGTCCAAATTTGATCCATAAATATTGATACACTGATTAAATATAATTCTCAATCAATAACTGATAAAAATACAAAATTGGGGTATCAATTTTCAATTTCACAAGGTCTTGCTGGACAGCAATCTTCATCCTGGGAACAGCTAATTTCCTTGGGGAATAGTGATCTTAGCTTGGGAAATGTATCTGACTGAATAGGGTGAACTTCAGTCAAATCTCCAGACCTCAGCCTCATTCCATCACATGAGCAATAAGCAATAGCAGGGAGCAGTTCACAGAGGGACAGGGGAATCTGGCTCTTCTTTGACACTTGGACAAAGGAGCTTGTCAATTTTCCATGAGGCTTCTGGCTTCAGTCTGGCTGCCAGTAGTATTGGCCAGCTTAGAGGTAGAGAGGTACTCCAGGTCATAGTGTCCATTCTCAAAAGCCTCATGGAAATTGATTCCATTTGCTTTCCTTTTTACTTCTCTTATGTTCAATGATCTGCTGGAGTTGATGCACAGTGCAGTCTGGCTTGGTAGTCAGAGGGCCAGCTGGAACCATCGCCCCAAGGATATCAGATACCATGGGCTCAGCCAGCCAAGCAATAGAGTGCTGCCTGGACTACAGTGGGTTTGCTTGTGACAGAAAAGAAGCCCACCTACCTCAAAAGGTAAGTCAGTGGATAAGGCCTTGAACAGGTTCTCAGGGGTACATGTGAAATTCTTTAGACCCACGAATTTAAATGGATTAAGCCTGGTTTTCTCTCCAAGTCTCTGCTCTTCTGGTAACTTTGAATGCATCCAGGAGAATCCAAAATCAGTCTGGCAGTCACAGACAGAGTGTCCCCTCCAGTATATCACATCTAGAATATATAGTAAGTCTGGTTCAGCTCACTATAAATGCAATCTAGAATTATGTATTATGTAATCTTTCCCCGTAATTGAGATGTGCTTATGGTCTCTGGGAAGAAGGGAATCTGTGGACATAGTTCCCACTCTTGCTGTATGCTGCAGTGGAACCTTCAGACACTACAATGAAGGCTCTTTACCCATGGGACACACCACAATGCACTCCTGATCCAGATCTGAAGGGGCAACAATGAGCCACTCTTTCAGCATCAGCTGGTGTTGTGCCTAGGCAGCTTCCTGATGACGTCAGTGTCCATCTTCTCTTCCTCATCTTCCTCCTCTTCCCCATCTTCCTCTTCTTCCTCCTCTTCCTCATCTTCCTCTTCCTCCTCTTCTTTATCTTCCTCTTCTTCCTCCTCTTCATCTTCCTCCTTTCCCATCTTCCTCCTCTTCCTCATCTTCCTCCTATCTTTCTCCTCTTCTCCATCTTCCTCTTCTTCATCTTCCTCCTCTTCATCTTCCTCTTCTTCCTCCTCTTCCCCATCTTCCTCTTCTTCTTCATCTTCCTCCTCTTCCTCCTCTTCCTCATCTCCCTCTTCTTCCTCATCTTCCTCCTCTTCCCCATCTTCTCTTCTTCCTCCTCTTCATCTTCCTCCTCTTCTTCATCTTCCTCCTCTTCTTTATCTTCCTGCTGTTCCTCATTTTCCTCTTCTTCCTCCTCTTCCTCATCTTCCTCTTCTTCATCTTCCTCATCTTCTTCCCTCTTTATCTTCCTCTTCTTCCTCCTCTTCCTTATCTTCTCTTCTTCTTCTTCCCTTCCTCCTCTTCTTCATCTTCCTCCTCTTCTATATCTTCTTCTTCCTCCTCTTCCCCATCTTCTCTTCTTCCCATCTTTTCTTCTTCCTCCTCTTCTTCATCTTCCCCCTCTTCCCCATCTTCCTCCTCTTCCTCATTCTCCATCCACGTCCAGTCGTCCTTGGCCTCTCTCCTGGCAGGTTCACATAATCCAGTCGCTTGGACTTCTGAAGCTCCATCCATCTGCCTCGCCCTTGGCCCTGTTCCAAGGCCTGTACTTGGACTTGCACAGGCGACGGTGAAGTGCCGTTGGGCCATTCAGATCTCGGGAGACAGAAAAGCAGCTCGCCAGGGCCTGACTCAGCGCCTCCATGTTCTGGGCGGGGCTGGGCGGGGGCGCGCTTCGGGGCAGTGATTGGAGGACCAAGAAGAGGCTCAGAAGGAGGCTCCAGGGTAAGCCACTTCCGCTGGTTGCGGCAACTTCGACTTCCCCGAGGGGAGGGAAGAAGAGGGCCAAGCAACCACGTGACTGAAGAGCCCCGCCCCCACCACAGCTACAGCCGTCTCACGCCCCACCCCCCATGGGTTTTGTTTTTATTTCAAATATCTTACACTTCTCAAAAATTCACATTTATTCAAAAATGAATTGGAAAAGAAGCCCACTCCTTCCAGGGACCTGGCGCCCCTAGGCCAGGAAGCGGAAGCGCTGATGCTTCTGGGCACGTGACTGAATCCCAAGGCCAGAGCAGTGAACTGGATACGTTAATGAAGCGCTTCCTGTGAGGGGGCTGGGGTGGAGCAGTAGAGAGCTAGCCTGGGACTGGGGAGGACCTGAGTTCAGATCATGCCCATGACCCCTACACTGACAGAGGAAGGATCCTCGTTTGTACATGGTTCACGTGTGATGCCAATGACGTCTCAGGCCCAGTCCAAAAGACAAAATGAGTAAAGTCTTTTCATTTATTGTTTATTTTAAACATTTCCTTTCAAATTTTTGAGTTCCAAGTTATCTCCTTCCCTTTCACCCCTCCCCCACCCACTGAGATGGCCCACAATAGGATATCAATTATACGTGTGAAATCATGCAAAACATATCTCCATATCAGCAGTATTGCAAAAAAAAAATAAATAAAGTGGGAAAAGGATACTTCAGTTTGCACTCCGAGTTCATCAATTCTCTCTCTGGAAGTGGATAACATTTTTCCATCATGAGTCCTTTGGAATTGTCTCAGATCATTGTATTGATCAGAGCAGCCAAGTCAAAAACTGTCTTCTCCAGGAAGGTCAGATACAGCGTGTAAATAGACAAGGTAGAAAAGAGGGCTGACAATTATTATAAAAGGTTTACTCCTGCCATGATGCCCAAGCTGAGCCTTAAAGGCTGTTATCGTAAATTAAGCGGTGGAAGTGAGGAGAGAAAGCATGGAACAAAGACGTCGAGGCAGGCAATGAAGCATCAGGTTTGTGCCTCATGCCATGCTGGGACTCAAGTCCTGATCACAAGGAAATCTAGGCTTTCTCTCATTTCTCCTTTTTTTAGGGAGGAGTTCTCCCTTTTTCTCCTCCAATAGAATTTTCAGAATAAAGTATATCCTTGCTATTGTTAATTAGTAAATTCCGATTGTCACTAGTGTGGCTGTTAATGCTGATGAAGATTTCCCTCGGTGACAGAGTACAGAGCATGTCATGTGTCTGATTGAACCCTTTCCCACATCTCAGGGGGTGCTCTTTCAAAGTCATTCTCCAACCAAGAGCGTCACAAACCATCTGGCACCAAAGAACTGGATTACTTGGCAAAGCCATACCTAAGAGAACAGATGGCCGTGTCTGAACATCTTGGCCACAGAAATTCACTCCTGGCCACTGCTGAAACGGGGGTCTTTAAAATCAATCCATCAGAAAAAGAAAGGGAAAAGGAGCGCAGGCTGATCAATCTGTCAGGGCAAAATTGCCTCCTTAGGAACGGCAAGTGTCTTCAGTACGTAAGATGCTTAGCGTTTCTTGTCAAAACCCTTCCAACTTGCTCATCATGAGCTTTTCAACAATTTCCCATTCAGCCGGCAACCTTTGTCAGTCCATAAGATAATGAATCGACGAGCTTATGTCCAAGTACAAATGGATTTCTGTCATCCAGACACCGTCCAGTAGATGGAGAGGAACGTGCAGCTCCGAGCAACCACCTGGGATCTAATCCTTACTGACAGTAAAATACAGCAAAAGTCTTTCCCACACGGCTTTGAAGGTTCTGTGCGTGTCCTCCAGGGAATGGGAGAAATATGCGAGGCCCGATGTTACTCACATCTGCAGCATGTCATATTAAATTAGCGGCAGCATACTTTCCTGTTGGGTTCCAAAAAGTTCTCATCTATGCACAGAAAATACTGAGGTTTAAAAATAAAATGACAAGGCTGAACCATGGCAAAGGGGGAAAATGCCTCTAGTGTCTTGGCATTCTGGTACAACAGATCTCGAGTGAATGGCAAAGCCTTGGGTGCTTAAGGCAAATGATAACGACAACAATAATAACCAGTATTCACATAGCGCCATAAGGCTGGCAAAGCTTTACAATTACTATCGCATTTGATCCTCACGGCAACCCTGGGAGGTAGATGCTATTATCATCCCCAGAGGAAATGGAAGGAGGTTAAGTAACTCTCCTAGGCTCGGACCGCTAGGAAGTATCTGAGGCTAGATTTGAACTCCGGTCTTCCTGGTGCCAGGCCCAGCTCTCTATCCACTGCATCACCTTGCTACCTTTTTATAATAATTTTTAATGAATTGTTTATTCAGGGTGACCTCCATCAACCTGGTTGCTGTGCTTCAGACAAGACTGAGGATTAAGTGTGTGCGGAGGTAGAGAGGGGCAAGGATGCTGACCCGGGATTTCACTAACATAAGAACACTCCAACACTCTGTGGATAGACAGCTGGTTTTGGAATATTTATTTTTAATCTAGTCCAACTTGACAAACACTGATTAAGCACCTACTGTATGCCAAGCACTTAGAGCTAACATTTATATAGCACTTGAAGGTGTGCAGGGTGTTTTACAAATATTATCTCATTTGATCCTCTCAACAACCTTGGGAGGTAAATGCTATTATTGTCCCATTTTTAAAATGGGGAAACTGAGGCAGACAGCAGTTAAGTAACTTGTCCAGGGTCTGAGGTAGGATTTGAACTTGAGTCCTCTTGACTTCAAGTCCATTGCTCTATCCACTGTGCCAGCTACCTACCTCACTCGGGAAACAAAGGCAAAAATAAAAAAGACTCTGCCCTCAAGGAGTTTCCATTCAACTGGAGTGGAGATACCATGCCCCAAGTTAGAATAAAGTATACATACATAAAGCAAAGCACTTTTGACCTCTGGTAGCAAATAAATAAGTATATTTTTCTCTTAATTCTGAAAATTATGTAAATGCATAGATCATAGATTTAGAGAAAGATGAGACTTTAAAGTTCTAGTCCAATCCCCTCATTTCAGAGGTGAGGAAATTGGAGCTCAAAAAAGGTACGCTGACTTGCCCAAGGTCACACAAGTAATAAATGACAAAGTCTGCATTCAAACCCATGTCTTCCCAATCCAAATTTCAGTGTACTTTCCACTGCGACCTGATGCTTCCTTCCAGCTGATGTTATAGAACTGAACTATTCCTGCCTGAGATGGCAAAACAGATGAATATTATTATAATTTTGAGACAGTAGTTCAAGAAAGAATCATAAATATTTTTCCCAACCTTCTCCTCAAGGTAATCTCAAGATTATCTTCCATCTCATCTACTCTTTCTCTGCCTCTCTCTCCATATATGTATATATATACACACACACACACACACATATGTATATATGTATATATGTGTGTGTACATATATATGTATGTATATACACATATGTGTATGTATATGTGTATGTATGCATATATACACATATACACACATATGTGTGGATATATAGATGTATATCTTATATTCACACATATGTGTATGTATATGTGTATGTATGCATATATACACATATACACACATATGTGTGGATATATAGATGTATATCTTATATTAACTTAATTATTGACCTGTTGTCTCCCTCATTAGAATGTATGCTTCATTTTTTATTAATTTTTTTTGTCGTCAACAATCACTTCCATAAGCTTTTGAGTTTAAAATTTTTCTCCCCCTCCCTCCCCACCTCCCTCCCTAAGACAGCTCATAATCTGATATAGGCTCTACATATACATTCCTATTACACATATTTTCACATTAGTCATATTGTAAAGAAGAATTAGAACTAATATGAGGAACCACAAGAAAGAGGAAACAAAGCAAAACAAAAGAAAAAAAAAGAACTACAAGTCTGCTTCGATCTGCATTCAAGCTCCATAGTTCTTTTTCTGGATGTGGATAGCATTTTCCATCATGAGACTTTTGGAGATGTCTTAGATCCCTGCAGTGCTGAGAAGGGCTAAGTCTATCAACATTAGTCATCGCACAGTGTGGCTGTTACTGTGTACAACGTTCTCCTGGTTCTGCTCACTTCACTCAGCATCAGACCGTACACGCCTTTCCAGGTTTCTCTGAAGTCTAACTGCTCATCATTTCTTATAGCACAATACTGTCCCGTTACATTTATATACCACAACTCGTTCAGCCATTCCCCAACGGAGGGGCATTGCCTCAATTTCCAATCCTCTGCCACCAGTAAAGAGCTGCTGTAAGTATTTGTGTACATGTGGGACCTTTTCCCATTTTTATGATCTCTCTGGGATCCGGCCCTAGCAGTGCTATGGGGGGGTCACAGAGCATGCACATAGAATGCATGCTTCTCGAAGACGAGGTCTTTGGTTTTTTTTGTTGTTGTCGTTCAGTCACTTCTGTTGTCTCCAACTCTTCATGACCCCATTTGGGGTTTTCTTGGCAAAGATTACTGGAGCGGTTTGCCATTTCTTTCTCCATTTCATTTTACAGATGAGGTAAAGTGATTTGCCCAGGGTCACATAAGTGTGTGAGGTGGGATTTGAACTCAGATATTCCTACCCCAGGCCCAACGCTCTAAACACCTTACCACCTAGCTGCCCTTTGTTTTTTCCTTCCTTCATATCCCCAGTGCTTCAGCACATGGCCTTGCATATAGTAAGAAGTTAATAAATGCTGGTTAACTAGTAACTGAAATTTATCAGTTTCCATTCTTAAACGAGGACAGAACATAGAACCCCAAGCCTCTCCCTTCCTTCCTGGAAGCCATCTGGCTTCACAGAATCAGTTCAAGGCCATTCCCCTGCCTGATGGCTGCAAGATTTCTTTACCATCTTACAGGCCCTTCAGAAAGTATTTACCAATTATAAAGGTATCTAGATGGCACCGTGGCTAGACTGTTGGACTTGGAATTAAGAAGATCTGAGTTCAAATCCTGCATCAAATATTTGCTAGCTATGTGACCCTGAACAAATCACTTTGCCACAGTTTCTTCATCTACAAAATGGGTCATAATAGTGCATCACTCATGAGGTTGTTCTGAGAATCAGGTGGGATAACGTATGTTTTGCAAACTTTAAAGTGCTACATATAGCTCTCATTATTATTGATGCCATTGGCCAAAACTGAGCCAGCACCATTTCAGGGTCCTGAAAGGAGCAGGACATTTGCTTTTGTCATCATAGTTTTCAGTGTCATTAGGCTGAAATGCAAACATTAGTGGAGGAGGAGTTTTAATGAAATTCTCCAGCAAGCATGGAGGAGTGGAGGTCAAATGAGCAAAGTATATGTCTCCCATGCCCTTCCCTGCTCAACCTGGGGGCTGCCTCAGTCTCCAGATGATTTAGCTCTGCCTGGTAGGTCTGGCTCCTGGAGCCAGAAGAGCAAGCCGGGCTGTGGGGCACGGAAGCTGGAACCCACCATGTGGTCACAGGGAGTCAACTCCCCCAAGTTTCCACTGGTATCTTCCAACAAATCCCTTTTCTTCTCTTTGCCTTTGGTTTGTTATCATCTTTTCATTTTCCTTCCTTTCATTTGGCCATTTCGGGAGAAGTTTATGATGGGATCTCCAAAAAATGCTTTTACCTTAAAAATCCAAAAAAGCAAAATAACATATAATTTGAGGATATTTTGTTTAAGTCAATAATTGTTTCCATGTTTGCTGGCTCTCTCTGTCCACTGTCAAACTGTTTTGATTATTAGCTGATGAAAATAAGGAAACTCTTACCCCACTCCACATTGCTGAGTAGCTCTCCCTTAATAAGGCTTATGTTCTCTGATATCATGGTTCATGAGCCCTGCTTAACCAGTTAATTCATACACTTCAAGTTCCTGACTCTCCTGTGGAAAGAGCCTTGCTCTGCTCCCAGAAGCCATTTGGTTCCATTGGCAGGCATGCTAACCTCCAGGATCAGAAGACCACCAGGACTGCGCAGAATTCATGGGGATTTCCTCATCTGCTTGCCCATAGGAGAATCCAGACACAAAGGGAACTGATTCCCTCTTCTTTTTCCTTTGTTTCAATTACATGGGACTGAGGACCAGAGTTATTTCCTGGACTCAGAAATGTGTTTTAACCAAACCCATAACTAAGAATTCTGACATAAGGGTCATTTGGAAAGTAGTGGGGTAGAACGTGCAGAAAACAACCTCCCTGATCTGACTCGGTATTATCTGGTGACCCTCCCAAAGGAGGTGGAAATAGAGGCAAGAAAGGTTGGACTCTTGTTATGTTATTGCTTTTCCTTTGCTCTTGAAGAAGACCATGACATCAGGAAGGTGATGCCATGACATGTAAGTGAATTGGATTTAAGTGAGGAAGAGCTGTGCAAGGTCACCAGCCTCTCTTTCTCCTCTGGAGTCATCTGGGACAAGTGGCAAGACCACAAGGCCAGGGGGGAATGGACCAGAGGACCTCATGGTAGGGAGGAGATGCAATCCCATCCAATTTGGTGACTTGATACAAAGCTCTAGTGGGTCTATCCTAGTTTTGACTCTCATTTTCCACAAAGATACATTAGAGCTAAAAGAGACCTAATAGGTGCAGTTAGGTAGCACAGTGACAATTAGTTGATGATGGATCAGGTCAAGAAGACCTGAGATCAAATCCTGTCTGTTTACTAGCTGTGTGACCCTGGGCAAATCATTTATTCCTGTTTACCTCAGTTTCCTCATCTGCCAAATGAGCTGAAGAAGGAAATAGCAAACCACTTCAGTGTCTTTGCCAAGAAAACCCTGAATGGGGTCAAAAAGAGCCACTACCACCACACAAAAAAATGTGTATAAATATGTATAAATAATACAAATATATATCAATAAATTTATGTATAAATGCATGAATTTTTGGATATTTAATATTTTAAGAAATATATGTATAAATATATACTACCTATTATGGTCAGCTAGGTGGCACAGTGGATAGAGTGTGACCCTGGGCAAGTCATTTAATCCTGTTTGCCTCAGTTTCCTCATCTGTAAAATGAGCTTTAGAAGGAAATGGCAAACCACTTCAGTGTCTTTGCCAAGAAAACACCAAATGGAGTCATAAAGAGTCAGACATGACTGAAATGACTGAACAACAATAACAACATTGTGATGATGATGATGATGATGATGACGATGATGATGATGATGAAGATGATGATGGTGATGAAGATGATGATGATGAAGATGATGATGATGATGATGATGATGAAGATGATGATGGTGATGAAGATGATGATGATAATGAAGATGATGGTGATGATGATGATGATGATGATGATGATGATGATGATGATGATGATGATGATGATATCCAAGCCCCTCATTCTAGGGATTGTCCAGAAAAGGTTCAGGAAATTATCCAACATCACAGAGATGGAATGTGGCAGAGCTGGGATTGAGTGAGCCCAATGAAACCATAGTTAGGAAGCACACAGGTCTTTACAATTCTTCTACTGATCCTCAGACTTCTTGATTAGATCAGAGATGCTGCTTGATGTGGAGGAAGGGAATGGGCCTGTAAGTCAGAAATTCCACTCCCCATGTAGCTATGTACAAATTGTTTTAACTCTCTGAGGCTCAGTTTTTTCATGTGTAAAATGGGTGTAGATAACACTACCTGCCCTGCCTACCTCACAGGGAGGTAGGGAGGAAAATGTTTAAGGAGAGTCTTATTATAATTATATTATATAGTATAATATTAAAATGTTTAAAGAGAGTCTTATTATAGGGAAAAGTTTGGTTGTGTGATTTTTGACTAAAGAGAAAATGCCAAGCAAAGTTCTCAATTCCTTAAGGCAATCGACATAGAAAGAAAGTGTTTTCTACTTTTACCTTGGACCATGAATCCCTACCCTTTCCTGAGCCTGGGATGGTTGGCTGATCCCTGAGCAGAGGTATAACTAGGTGGGGCAGGGCAATCAGAACTTTGACCCAGGTGCCAAAATTTAGAGAGCACCCAAACACCTTCTAAGTGGCTGGGTGGCACAATGGATAGAGCCCTGGACCTGAAGTCAGGAAGATCTGAGTTTAAATCTGTCCCCAGATACTTACTAGCTATGTGATCCTGGGCAAGTCACTTTAAAAAAAAAAACAACCTCTGTTTGTCTCAGTTTCCTCAACTGCAAAATGGAAAGAATATTAGCACCTACCTCACAAGGATCATTGTGAGGATCAAATGAGATAATATTTGTAAAGTGCTTAGCCCAACGGTCAGCACATACTAGGCATTGTAATAAATGCTTATCCCCTTCCCCTTCCTTCAGATGCTACTTCAGCAACACGTACTTGGCAAAAGAGCTGTTAGGTGGTATGTGTTTCCTTCTTCTACCTGCTACACCCCAGGTGAGCTCCTGTCTCCCCAGCAGAGGGATAGAGCCACTTCCTGTGCCCAAGATCTCTGTATTCTCCATAAATGAATTTGCCTTAAAAAGTGGATTTGACGTTTTAGTTCATGCTTTCTTGCTCTGGCCGCATTTTGTGCTAAACTCTACTGTATCTTATGGGGTATAAAAAATACCAGGTATAGGTATGCCAATATTTATCATGAGATCATCAGAGAGACCAGCCCTGTCATTTTACAAATGTCCAGAAAAGTTTCCAAGAATGAGCCGAGGTCTTGGCCAGAGCTATGGTTCAAAGGTCATGGCACTCCCAATTCAAAACTCTTTCCACCACGCCAGTTGATTCCTGTGATTGCCACCTCAGAAACTGGCAACATTTTCTTGCCTTCATACCCCCCACATACACATTTAATCCACCGACTTGGACCACAGTGGCCCCACCTTCTGTAGGTAAGTCACTTCCAACCTAGTCTTATTTGCTTTAGCCACTAAGAGCCTTTGGGGGTTTTCTCTCATTTATTTGTGTTCTGGGAGACTTCCAGAAAACCACCTTAGCTCTGAAAGGTTCAGGTACCCTCTAGGTGAGGTCCACAATGGCCTCAGAAATCCTGGACCAAGATGGATTCCTGGTTCTACTTTAGAACAAAACCTTTAGTCCAGAAGGTCCAGAAGTAGTCCTAATACCAATATGGATTCTTAAGGCTTCATTGCCCTTCCGCCATGTCAGAGCTTTCTAGATCCGTAACAGTCCAGACCTACATCTCCATTACTGATCGTAAACAGACCAATCTCTGAAAGATCAGAGGGCAAAATCCACTGGGCAGAGATGTAATTGAGATTGGGTGACCAGGGCATTGCCCCAGAGTACTGATTTTAGTGGGTACTAAATTGCCATCCTAAGACAGAAGAAACATTAGAGCTTAGCATCTAGCTAGAAATAAAAATGAGTTAAAGCAGGAAGTTACCAGGTGGCCTGTTTCCCCTCCTAGACCAAACTGTAGGTGCACTCCCTAGAGTCTACTCCTGCCCTGTTCCCTCCTTTCCCCAAAGTAGCCTCCCCAGCAGTGATCATTCTTTTTTTAATAATATTTTATCAATATCATTTTTTACATCTTATAAATTTACTTTTATGCCCCTTTCCTTCTCCCTCCCAGGGAATCATCTCTTATAACAAAGAATTTTTAAAGGAAAAATGGCAGGGGGAGGAACCTGGAAGTCCCATCTCTTCCTCCCACCTTTCTTCCCTTCAATGAAGTGGCTTCCAAAAAGGGCTTCCATGAAGGAATGAATATAGGGATGTGGAACGTTGGAAATAAGGGCAAAAAGAGACAAAGGAGAAGGAAAAAAGGAGAAGGAGGAAATGTCAGTGATGTGAAGGGGGAGAGACAAGAAGGAAATAAGCAACACCAATATAAAATAAGGCTAAATGCAATGTCACCCCAAATCTGACTAAGTTAAACCTCATTTTTTCAAAATAATAAATAAATAATGGGTTCATAGGTTTAGGGTTGGAAGGGACCTCAGAGGCAATCTTTAAAGATAGCTAGGTGGTGCAGTAGATAAAGTGCCAGTCCTGGAGAGAGGAAGTCTTGAGTTCAAATCTGGCCTCGGACACTTACTAGTTGTGTGACCTTGGACAAGTCACAATCTCTGTTTGCCTCAATTTCCTCAACTGTAAAATAAGAATAATAACAACAGCTACCTTGCAGGGTTGTTGCAAGGCTCAAAAAAGATAGCATTCATAAAGTGCTTAGGCCAGTGCCTGGCACATAATAGGCATTATATAAATGCTTGTTCCCATCCAGTCCAACTCCTTTATTCTTCAGATGAGGAAATTGAGGTTAAGTGACTTGCCCAGGACCATAGAGCTAACATATGCAAGAGGCAGGATTTGAACTCAGCTTCCTGACTTCAAGCCTCTCAGAGCTCTATCAATCATGTGAGTCACCTAGGCAACCTAGACAAAACAGCTCATTTTACAGATGGGGAAACTGAGGACCACACAAGTAAGTTGCCAACAGTCACTCATATTCTAAGTGGCAGAATCAGTATTCGAACCCAGGTTCTTTGACTTCAATAATAATAACGATGATGATGAGATGATAACAATAATAACAATTAAAAAGAATAAGGACTAGACTGTGATTTCACTGGTTGAGAGAATTAATGAATGAAGAAATTCCCTCCAAGAATGCAGATCAATGCCTTTCGGTAACATAATTCTGGAAAGCTGCCAAAAGCCATGGTGGCGAACAATTAGAAATAGGGGCTTCTAAGCCACACATATACATTTGTAAATACTATATGTAACTATAGGGCAGCTAGGTGGTGCAGTGGATGGAGCTCTGGGCCTGGAGTCAGGAAGACTCATCTTCCTGAGTTCAAATATGGCCTCAGACACTTACTAGCTATGTGACCTTCGGCAAATCACTTAACCTCATTTGCCTCAGTTTCCCCATCTGTAAAATGAGCTGGTGAAAGAAATGGCAAACTGCTTCAGTATCTTTGCCAAGAAAACCCCAAATGGGCTCACAAAGTGTTGAACACAACCGAAACAGCCCAACAGCAAAAAGCCATACACAAGGATCCCTCAAGCCACATATTGACCTAATTTTAAAATGTAGTGTTATCTATTTTTAATTATATTTTTATTTATTTTGTTAAATATTTCCTAATTACATTTTAATCTGGGCTGGGCTGTGGTCCAGCAACATGTTTGATACCTCTGGTCTACAGCATTGAGACATAAAGTGACTCACCCAGGGTAGCCCAGCTAGGAGGTGTCAGAGGCAGAAAAGGTATTCTGGGCTTCAGGGCCAGTTCTTTGTCCACTGTCACACTGCCTCAATGGTAAAAACAGCTAACATTTAGCTAGCTCGTTAAAATATGCAAAAATCTTTACATCTATTGTCTCACTCAGTAGAACTGATGGGCAAGGACTAGCCATTGGGTCTCTTTTTTTTTTTTTGCTTGTTTGTTTCAATGACACAATTTTGAAATCATTCTAAAAACAGGACTGTCTCCCTTTCCCCCAAATGTCTAGGTGTACTCTGAAGGTCAAGTTTATTATTGAGACTTTCTCTTCCTGTTTTGCTCCAATTAGTTCAAAGAGCTCAGCATACCAGATTTGCCCTTAAAAGTGGGCTCTTTCTCCACTTCCCTGAAAATTATTCAGTTGTATGTGAGGAATTGGAAGGGATTAGAAGGAAACCACAAGGCATAGTTCTCTTCTGGCTATCATTGTTATTATTTGGCAATAAACTTTTGCCTGCAACATTTATTTCCGAATAGTTCAAAACTCATCTTGTGTGCACTACATAATTATCATATTGCCTATTATATTTTTACTACTTCCTCAGGGGAGATTCACTCTTCCAGTTTGGTCCCCAGATGGCAGCAATCCCTGGGCTTTATTCTACATGATTCTTTTTTTTTTTTAAATCACCTAAGTAATGGATGGATGTGACGTGCCTCCAGACAGCCAACAACCTTCCTAGCAAAGCAGGTCCTCAGCCCTATCACAAGTAGGGTAAGTCGAAAATCATATTGCTTTGGACTTCATGAGTTTGGTATCAATGTCCAAATTTCTGTCTTCAATAGTCATATAATTCTTGAGCCAATTTATTAGCTCTTCCCTGGTGGGAACATGGGGTAATACTGCCACCTAGTGAATACTGACACAATCTTACTTGTCTGTAAACAAAAAGTACTTATTACAGCAATGTCAAAATCCAACAAATTCCTGCATTGAGCATAGCATGGCAGCCCACACTTAGAAATAAAGTAAGTGACCTCCAACACGATGGGATCTGAAGTTCACTCCAAGACCCCATCTGCCTCCAAAATATCTTTTCAGTCCATTTGCCATGTCACCAGCTTCCCCTCCTACCAGTCCTAGGTTTCCAGCTCAACAAGCATTTATTAAGCACCTACTGTGTGTCATGCCTGTGCTAGATACTTGGAATACAAAAACAAGATGAAACAATTCCTGCCCTCAAGGACTTTATATTCTACTGGAGAGCAAACAACACATACATAGATAAGTAAAAATATACGTATATGAAATACACATACACACACACACATATAAATGTCCACACATAGAGACAGCAGATGGCGGAAGTGAGAAAAATAGCTTTTAATAATAATGTAGCACCTTCTCCCTCTGGTGCCCTTTTTCCAGCTCCTACTTGTGTTGATGGTCTGGGTCCCCACAGGAAGGTTGACTACTACCCTCAGGGTTCTAGGACTAACCCTAAGGAGTTGGGAAGCTCCTGAACTTCCATCTATCAATCAATAACCATTTATTAAGTGCCCACTGTATTCCAGGCACTGTGCTAATCACTGGGAATATAAAAAGAGGCAAAACTTGGCTTTTTAGCTCTGATCTCTCTTCTGAGCTCCAGACCTGCATCTCCCAATCACTGTTCACAATACAGGAATCTCCATCTTGATGTTCCTATGACAATTCATACATGACATGTACAAAATTTAGCTGCTTTAAGCAGAGTGGAAATGATGCTGGATTTAAAGTCAAAGGTTATGGATCTGAATCCTAGCGCTGACCCATAAAACCCACGTGACCTTGAAGGAATCCCTTAACCAATTTGTTCTCTGTTTCCCCAACACCCTAAGTTGGGTGGAAAAATTTGTCTTACCCCATAGAGAAGTAAAAGGGGAAAGGGGAAAGAAAAAAGGAGAAAGCTGATAGAAGGGAGGGTGGAAGTAGGAAGGGAAAGGGGAAAGAAAAGGAAGGGGGCTGATAGAAGGGAGAACACATTGAGGGAAGTGGTGGTCAGAAGCAAAACACTGGTGAGGAGGAACACAGTGAAAGGAGAAAGAAAAGTATAAACAGGGGGGAAATAGGATGGAGGGAAATACACAGTTAATAATCATAACTGTGAATGTGAATGGGATAAACTCACCCATAAAATAGAAGTGGATAGCAGAGTGGATTAAAAACCAGAATCCTATAATATGTTGTTTACAAGAAACACATCTGAAGCAAAGAGATACACACAGAATAAAAGTAAAAGGCTGGAAAAGAATATGTTATGATTCAGCTGAAGTAAAAAACAAAAAAAGGAGATTTAAAAGAAATCCTTATCTCAGACAAAGCAAAAGCAAAATTGGATTGAATTAAAA
The DNA here is from genome assembly GCF_003287225.1 of Phascolarctos cinereus. Taxonomy (NCBI): domain Eukaryota; kingdom Metazoa; phylum Chordata; class Mammalia; order Diprotodontia; family Phascolarctidae; genus Phascolarctos; species Phascolarctos cinereus. Next base: position 14,123,276 of record NW_027556402.1, read on the forward strand.
GAGATAAGGAAGGAAATTACATCTTACTAAAAGATACCATAGACAATCAAGTAATATAAATACTAAATATTTTGCACCAAGTGGTAGAGCATCCAAATTCTTAGAAGAGAAGTTAAGTGAGTTACAGGAAGAAATAGCAAAATCATACTAGTCAAGGACCTCAGCCTCCCCCTCTCAGAACTAGATAAATCTAATTACAAAATGAACAAGAAAGAAGTTAAGAAGGTGAATAGAATTTTTTAAAAGCTAGATATGATAGATCTCTGGAGAAAACTGAATGGGGACAGAAGGGAATATGCATTTTTCTCAGCAGTACATGGCACCTACACCAAAAAAAATGACCTATTTGGGCATAAAAACCTCATAATCAAAAGCAGAAAGGCTGATATATTAAATGTTAAATCTTTTCAAATTATGACACAATAAAAATTGTGTATAATAAAGAGTCATGGAAAGATAGACTAAAAATTAATTGGAAACTAAATAATCTAATCCTACAAATGAGTAGGTCAAACAATAAATCATAGAAACAATCAACAATTTCATCAAAGAGAATGACAATAATGAGACAGCATACCAAAATTTATGAGATATAGCCAAAGCATTTCTTAGGGGAAAATTTATATCGCTAAATACTTATATGAATAAAATAGAGAAAGTGCAGATCAATGAATTGGGCATGCAACTAAAAAAGCTAGAAAAAGAATAAACCAGGAGGCAGCTAGGTGGCACAATAGATACAGCACTGGCCCTAGAGTCAGGGGGACCTGAGTTCAAATCCGGCCTTAGACACATAACATTCACTAGCTGTGTGACCTGGGCAAGTTACTTAATCCTGATTGCCTAAGGAAGAAAGAAAGAAAGAAAGAAAGAAAGAAAGAAAGAAAGAAAGAAAGGGAAAAGAAAAAGAACAAATTAAAAATCCCCAATTAAATACCAGATTAGAAATTCTGAAAATCAAAGGAAAAATAAATAAAATTCAAAGTAAGAAAACTATTGAACTAATAAAACTAAGAGCTGGTTTTATGAAAAAATTAATAAAATAGATAAATATTTGGTTAATTTGATTTAAAAAGAAAAAGAAAACCAAATTAACAATATCAAAAATGAAATGTGTGAATTCACCACCAGTGAAGAGGAAATTAAAGCAATAATTAGAATCTATGCCAATAAATTTGACAATCTAAGTGAAATGGATGAATATTTACAAAAACATTAATTGTCCAGATTAACAGAAGAGAAAATAAAATACTTTTATAACCCAATTTTAGAAAAAGAAATTGAATAGGCTAGCAATGAATTCCCTAAGAAAAAAAAATCTCCAGGGCCAAAATGATTTACAAGTGAATGCTACCAAATATTTAAAGAACAATTAATCCAATACTACATAAGCTATTTGGAGAAATAGGTGAAGAAGAAATCCTACCAAATTCCTTTCATGACACAAATATGGTGTTGATAACTAAACCAGGAAGAGCCAAAACACATAGAAAGAAAAGGATAGACCAATTTCCCTAATAAATATTGATGCAAAAATTTTAAATAAAATATTAGCAAAGAGATTATAGCAATTTGTCACTAGGATAATACACTATGACCAGGTGGGATTTATACCAGGAAGGCAGGGCTAGTTCAGTATTAGGAAAACTATCAGCATAATTGACCATATCAATAACAAAACTAACCAATCATGATTATCTCAATAGATGCAGAAAAAGCTTTTGACAAAGTACACCACCAATTCCTATTAAAAACTCTAGAGAGCATAAGAACAAATGAAGTTTTTCTTAAAATGGTAAGTAATATCTATGTAATATCATCAGCAAGCATTATATGCAATAGCGATAAGCTAGAAGCTTTCCCAATAAGATCAGGGGTGAAACAAGATTACCTCAATACTGTACTAGAAATATTAGCTTTAGCAATAAGAAAAGAAAAAGCAGCTAAAGGAATTAAAATGGGCAATGAAGAAGCAAAACTATCACTCTTTGCAGATAATATGATGGTATACTTAGAGAATCCTAGAGAATCAAGTAAAAACTACTTGAAACAACTAACAACTCTAGCAAAGTTACAGGATATAAAATAAACCACATAAATCATCATCATTTCTATATATTACCAGCAAAGCCCAGCAGCAAGAGATAGAAAGAGAATTCCGTTTAAAATAACTGTAGACAATATAAAATATTTGAGAGTCTACCTGCCAAGACAAACATAGGGACTATATGAACACATTTACAAAACACTTTTCACACAAAGTCAGATGTAAATAATTGGAAAAACATCAATTGCTCATGGGTAGGCTGAGCTAATATAATAAAAATGACAATTCTACCTAAATTAATTTACTTATTCAGTGTCATACCAATCAAACAACCAAAAAATTATTTTATAGAGCTGGAAAAAAAATAACAAAATTCATGTGGAAGAACAAAAGGTCAAGAACATCAAAGGAATTAATGAAAAAATGCAAAGGAAGGTGGCCTACCCGTACCAGATCTAAAACTATATTATAAAGCAGCAATCATCAAAACTATTTGGTACTGGCTAAGAAATAGAGTGGTGGATCAGTAGAATAGGTTAGGTGCACAAGACACAGTAGTCAATGACTATCGTAATCTACTATTTGATAAACCCAAAGACTCCAGCTTCTGGGATAAGAACTCACTATTTGACAAAAACTGCTGGGAACACTGGAAAAGAGGATGGCCGAAGCTAGGCATACACCAACATCTCACACTATATACCTAGGTAAAGTCAAAATGGGTACATAATTTAGACATAAAGGGTGATACCATAAGCAGATTAGGAGAGCAAGCAATAGTTTAGCTGTCAGATCTATGGAGAAGGGAAGAATTTATGACAAAACAAAAAATAGAGAACATTATGAAATGCAAACCAGATAAGTTTGGTTACATTAATTTTTAAAGTTTTTGCACAAACAAAACCAATGCAACAAAGATTAGAAGGAAAGCAGAAAACTGGAAAACAATTTTTGCAGCCAGTGTCTCTGATAAAGGCCCCATTTCTCAAATATATAGAGAACTGAGTCAAATTTATAAGAATGCAAGTCATTCCTCAACTGATAAATGGTCAAAGGCAGTTTTCAGATGAAGAAACTAAAGCTATCTGTAGTCACATGACAAAATGCTCCAAATCACTATTGATTAGAGAAATGCAAATTAAAACAACTTTGAAGTATCACATCACACCTATCATATTGGTTAATATGGCAGGAAAGGAAAATGGTCAATGTTGGAGAAGATGTGGGAAAATTGGAACACTAATACATTATTGGTAGAGTTGTGAACTGACCCAACCATTCTGGAGAACAATTCGGAACTATGCCCAAAGGGTTATAAGACTGTGCATACCCTTTGATCCAGCAATACCACTAGTAGGTCTATATCCCAAAGAGATTATAAAAAAGGAAAAAGGACCCTCATGTACAAAAATATTCATAGCAGCCCTTTTTGTGGTGGCAAAGAATTGGAAATTGAGGGGATGCCCATCAATTGGGGAATGTTTGAACATGTGGTAGATGAATGGAATGCAATACCATAATGCTATTAAAAATGACAAGCAGAATGATTTCAGAAAAAAACTTAAAAGACTTATATGAATTGATGCTGAGTGAGGTGAGCAGAACCAAGAGAACATTGAACACAGTAACAGCAACATTGTGTGATGATCGACTATGATGGACTTAGCTCTTCTCAGCAATAAAATGATCCAAGACAATTCCAAAAGACTCATGATGGAAGATGTTATCCACATCCAGAGAAAGAACTATGTAGTCTGAATGCAGATTGTAGCATACTATTTTCACTTTTTTTGTTTTTTGATTTTTTTCTCATGGTTTTTCCCTTTTGTTCTGATTCTTCTTTCACAACATGACTAAAGTGGAAATGTATTTAACATGATTGTACATGTATAATATATATCAGATTGCTTGTTGTCTTGGGGAGTAGGGATGAAAGGAAGAGAGGGAGAAAAAAATTGGAACTCAAAATCTTATAAAAAGGAATGATGGAAACTATCTTTACATGTAATTGGAAAAAATAAAATACTATTAAATAGAAAAAACATTTTTAAAATAAAAAATAATACTCATTCACCTAAAATCAGGAAAGAATGAACAACAGTGAAAAAAAGTCTCCATGTACTCACAGACACATGTGGTGTGGAAGACAGGAAAGCTGACCTTCCCCCTCACCAATAGTGCATGATAATTCTATCTCACTCGCTATCAGAAAGGGGAAAAAAATTGAGGAATCAGCACAAGCCCTTTTGCATTTACATTCAGTTTTGGCTCAGTATCCCCTGAGTCATCAGTTCTTCCAGCTCCATGGGCAATTGAAAGACTTTTGGTCATCACACTGTACCCCTCTATCACTCATGGCCAAAAACCATCTCCCCAAAGTTCCATGTGTTGGATTGGCATCAGTTAAGGAATATCTGCTTGCTCTCTATTTCCTCAAGATGGGCAAATCAGAGTAAGCTCTAAGGACTAGGGCCTCATTGGCCAATTCTCCTATTACAATAATAGAAAGTAATTTGTGGTGATGCAGAAAGCACCAAGAAATAGGGGGATCAAGAAAGACCTCATGGAGAAAGTGACACCTGAGCTGAGATTTGGAGGGAGATAGTCAGAGGTGAGGATCATACATCTAGATGTGGAAGGAACCTTTAAGACCATTGGACCAAACCTCATCATTTTATAGTTCAGAAAATTGAAATCAAAGAGATTCAGTGACTTCTTCAAGGTCACACAGGTGTGATGTGTCAGAGCTAGGATTCAGATCCAGGTCTTTGAACCCGGCATCAAGTGCCTGAACTTCAATGGCATTACATACCTCCTTCACTTCTCTCATTTACTTCCAGCATGAGGGAAAAAATCCCAAAAAATATGAAAACCTTCTTTTGGAATACAAGAGATAATCTTCCAGTTGGTTTTCCAGCCCTGCTTTTCATGTTTACCAAAAACCACAATTCCTCTGGCTAAAGGCCACAAAGAATTCCACCAAGTTCCCCAATATGTTAAAGTAGAAATTGGCTTGGCCAGGCACCCCATTCCTTCTACTCATCACATCAATATTCCCTTTCATTTTTATCTTTTCTTTTAACTTTATAGTCACCTCTTTTTTTGCATTGTCTTAATTTCTGTATAGATCCTTCCCTTCTGCTGTACCCAGAGAACCTTATAACAAAGAATAAGCTAGAAAAGGAAAAAGGGGGTGGGAAGCCATTTGGCAAAACTAACCATAACCAGCACATTAAAAGAGTCTGAAAGTGTATTCAATACTGCACACCCAAAGTTCCCCACTTCTGTGAAGGAAGAATAAAGATATATTTTCTCAACTCTTCTCCACGGCCAGGCTTTCAATACTGCATTTCTATATAAACCCTTTACAAACTTTAAAGTGCTATATAAATCATTATAGTTATAATATTTTTATTATTATCATTTTATTAATGTTATTATATTACTAATATATTATTACATTAATATATTCATTGTTCTTTCCTTGTGCTGTTTCCTGCTGAGAGAAATAATTATTAATAACCAATTATGGGGAAGATCCAGGGGATTTTTTTCCTGTCCTATTTCCTTGTTCCAAGCCCAGCCTTTGAAGGACATTACTGACATCTGCCAAAAATTTACCCCCCACCTAGGACCATTTTATCTAGGTAAATTCCTGCCTATTGTGTTCTAGTCAGGTTTAGGTGAGGTTAAATTATTTGATTAAATTGTCCAAGGCTTGGGGTGATTTGGAATTAAATGATATGGTCAAAGTTACATCCCCCAGCCCCTCATTAGAATAGGTCCTCCTCTCATTACAGTATTTGTTCTCTCTCATTACTTGTTAACCAATCAGTTGATTGCCACCCTCAGGAACACCCACTCCTCCAAGGGCATTTAAATATTGAGTGGGTTCCATGACAGGTCGTTAGCATTTGAGAGCATCACTAGCCCCTTTTATTAATAATATGCTAGCATAATTGATAAAATGATGAATCACTCAGAAACTATGTCTCTTGAACTTTTTAAACATCACATTACTTTTTCTTTAAGGGGTTAAGGCTCAGTTTCCCCTTCTGTCTGCAGTCTCTCTTTTTCCTGAATCCAGGTGTGGGCCCATCAGATTTGGGGATGTACTGTCCTCAAAGGAACCAGCAGGGACCAGAGCAAATCTGCCTCCTCTTACAGAAAGTTATTTCTGCAGACCACTCAGGTCATGCAGTTTGTGGGCAATCAGGACACACCTTTTTAACATTGCTTCGAGCCCTCCCCATTCACAATGGGTTTGCACATCAAACATTTGCTTTATTTGAAGTATCAAACCAACAGTCAATTCAGTGTGGAAATAGGTTCCTTTGGAATGAGGGGTCTTGATGTCCTACGAAGCCCACTGTAAGAGGATCCTACTTGCAGACAGTAGATGCGTATTATAAAACCTCATCACTACACAAATTTGGATATACCAGAGGTCCAAATATTTCCTTTCTCTGTCAAATGAGGGGGTCGGTCTCGATAATGCCAGAGGTTTATTCCAGTTCTAAATCTGTGATGCCATGAAACATAAATAAATAAACGTCTCCTAAATCATGGCCTAAAAGTTCAGAGTGCGTCCCATCTCACAACATAAGCATTATGCAAGAGCTCTCCCACGTATATCTGACCGATAACTTAACGCTTTAATGTTCACAGCTGGCAAAAACAATCAGGAGGCTCATGACTTGGCTTCAGTTCTCCCTTCTCTTCCCAAGGACCTTTTCTTTTAATGAAATAGCTTTTATTATTATCTCTTGTAAATGAAAGTGTTGACTGAGCTTTATTGTCTCCTTTGAAACGATTCCCACGATCCAAACATACAATGATGTCACCTTATTCAGACAAGACGGATTCAGAATTTGCTCTAATTAAGACATGCTGTATTTAAAGCATAGAGTGGAGGGAATAGGGAATGTCTTCTAAATCAGAAAGAAAGCTGATTCTGGATTTAGAAGACCCAAGTTCAAATCCTACTTCTTATAACTGTGTGACCTTGAATAAATGACTTAATGTCGCCGGGCCTCAGTTTCCCCATCAATAAAGTGAGAGTTGGATTTAGATGGTTTCGGAGCCCCTTCCAGCCCTGTATCTATGACTCTATGGCTTAGATTAGCAGTCACACATGTGGAATCAATTATGAGAACAATAATTTATTTTAACATCTTGTGATGTAGTGGAACCAGAAGGGGCCTGGATTTTAGCTCGGGCTTTTCACTTGTATAACCTTGAACGAATCACCTGAACACTCTGGGCCTCAGTTTCCTCATTCAATTTAAGAGAGAAGGCCAGTACAGCAGCTTTTCTTCAAACAATGTGTTTACTTTAAGCTTAGAGGTTAAATGACCTTGCTGAATTAGCTTTTCTGTAGCAGAAAGAGGAACCAAGGCTTTAAACATTTTCAGCTCTCTGCCAGTCACAAAAGTGGGAGAAGTAGCATGGGACCAAAGAGACCACAATGGCCTGAGAGCCAGGATTTGAACCCAGGACTTGTGACCTGTCACTTAGCAGCCACCTGAATCTGCGGGCAAGTTAGCTGATCTCCCCGACCCACAACTTCCTTCTCTGCACTCTCTTCTTCACAGGAATATTTTGATGAAAGTGTTCCGTAATGTGTAAGTTCTAAGTGTTATATAAACTTGTCATTTGTAAAGCACTCGGTGAACTGGAAAGAAATGTTATGTGCAATCAACCCCTTGATCAAAAGGCATTTATTTAGTGTGTAATATGTGCCAGGCATGGGAAACACAAATGTAATAAATGAAAAAAATCCCTGCTCTCAAGGAGCTGACATTCTAGTGGGAGAGACGTGTATGTGTGTGTGTGTGTGTGTGTGTGTGTGTGTGTGTATTATGTGTGTGTATGTGTATATATATACACACACGCATGTATGTGTGTATGTATACACTATATATACACACATGTATGTATGTATACACATATAGACATATAAAGTACATATGTCAGGAGAAAATGCATATATATATACTACTTATCTCAGAGAGAGAGAGAGATGGATGTGTGAGGAAGGTGAGAGAGAGACAGAGACAGAGAGAGAGAGAGAGAGTCAGAGAGACAGAGAGAGATGGAGACATGTATCTGTAGAGAATAAATCCAAAACCAAAGCCTTTAAATACAAGGTGGTTTGGGAAGGAGGGTGCTAGCAGTCAGAGAGATCGGGAAAGGCTTTCTATATGTGGTGCTTATGTTTATTATTGAAGGAAGATGAGGAAGGAGTGAGTTCCAAGCTTGAGGGCTAGCCAGTGCAAAGGCACCAAAATGAAAGCTAGAGCTTCACGTGTGAAGAAGAGAGAAGAGGCCTGTTTGTCTGAAGCATGAAGTGAGAGGGAGAAATACAAAATGAGGCTGAGGACTCAGGTTCAAACTGTAGCTCTGCTGCTTATTATTACTACTTGCATGATCTTTCAGAGAGTCAATCAGCCTCCTTGTTGCCTCAGTTTCCTCACATATAAAACAAGGGTCTTGGATGAGATGATCTGTAAATTTCCTTCTGCTATAAATCCTGTATAAATGTGAGTTGTCATTGGTATTCCCAAAAGAGCTGGGAAACCTTAGGTTTTGGCCAGGCTCCAAGACCAAGCTGTGGGGGTGCAATGGTCTCCTTATACAATACCTTGTAGCTGTTGGTGAGTCATGTCTGACCCTTCGTGACCCCATGGACTATACTGTCCATGGGGTTTCCTTGGCAAAGATACTGGAGTGCTTTGCCGTTTCCTTCTCCAGTGGATTAAGGCAAACAGAGGTTAAATGACTTGTACTGAGTTTCACAGCTAGTAAGTGTCTGAGGGTGGATTTGAACTCGGGCCTTCCTGACTCCACATCTAACTGCCTTCATACAAGACCTTACAGAGTACAAATGCTGCTTTTCTGGATTTAAAAAAGTAAAAATTGAGAAATGGAAAAACAGAGAGAGCTTAGCCATCTATGTATTAATGGCCTTAGCGGTATCCCACCACTACCAGCCAGCTCTCATGTCCTTCATTATAGATTGCAAGGGCCAATAAGCTGTGTCCTGCTAATATCTGGAATAGTCATAACCCTGCCATCAGAGGAGAAACCCGTTTACCAGACTCCAGTGTAAATGAACCTTCTTTCCTTCCCACCTCCCCTGGAAAGGCTATAATGGCAAGTCCAGCCATATTCCACTGTTCATTGTGTACCAGCCGAGAGACAGGAGAAGCCCAGCACATGCCCGTAAAGCACACTTACTTGAACTACGGGAAACACAAGGGATTTTTCTTTTCAGACCCAATCCTGCACACGCTGCTTTTCTCCAGCACAGGGCAGCCTTTGTCCCTTCCTCTCCAGGGAAATGTTGACACCACAAAATGGGAAGGTGTGAAAATGTGACTCGTGCATCAGGTCACTTCATATTTAAGAGACAGGCTCTTGAAAACTTAAGGCACCTAAAATCCTCCCCAAAACTGTAGCCCCTCAGACCTTTCTTCCTAGCCTTCAGCACCTAAGAAATGGAGAGTCTACAGAAGTGGTTACAACATCTTCAATCTTATTTTAAATATACCATTTTAATATTTTTTAAAAATAAAGGAAAACAAATCTAGCTGTGTTCAGCCATTTTCCAGTCTCTTACAGACTATGAGTAATGCTCATAGTAGGGGGAAAGGAATAAGCATTGATTAAGCACTTACTGTTTATTAAGTACTTACTATTATTAAGCCAAGCACTGTGCTAAGTGCTTTATAAATAACATAGCATTTGATCCTCACAACAGCCCTGAGAGGTGAGTGCTATTGTTACACTCATTTTACAGATGAGGAAACTGAGGCAAACAGAGATTAAGTGACTTATCCAGGCTCCCACAGCTAGTAAGTGTCTGAGGCCAGGTTTGACCTCAGGTCTCCCTGTCTCCATGTCCAGCACCCTGTCCACTACATCTCTTTCCTCTATCCCACATTTTCACAAGAGCTGAAGAATGAAGATGTCAGATTGATGCTACCCCGACAGTGATTCCCTAGAACAGGGTAAGTCTTGGGAATTCACCCTTCAAGGTAAAGTTGTCCACAGTAGGAAACCTACTCCCTCCTCCCACCCACCTGCCCACCCACCCAAAACTTTGAGTTCTCTTCTAAGAAAGAACAGGGGCTAGGATAAACCTTTTAATTTTATTGATCTATTTTGTTTCTACATCACAGCCATTTCCAGATAAACCCTTTCTCCTCTCCCTCACCTTACTCTATAAGCCTCTTCTTCTGACCAAGAAAAACAATTAAGAAAAATCAAATAACATGGTGACTGTGACTGACAATACATGCAGTATCCCACACCCATGGTCCCCCACCTGTCAAACAAAAGGGGAAAAAATTATTTTCTCATCTCTTCTCTGGATACCATATCAGTCAGAATTACACATCATTTAGCTTTATTTTATTGTCTACCTTTGTAAGATATGCATGCCCATGGAGAGTAATTGGGTCCATATGGGTTGTCTAAATTTATAGATGCAGCTCACGGTATCATGGATAGATTGGGTCTGAATTCCAGCTTGCCCCGCAGAAAGGAGGATCACCAAGGGCTATTCTTATGCTAACACAACACTAGTGAGGTGGAAGAGCAGGCAGGTTCCAGCAGCATAGTGAGTCTGGAAGTTCTTTCTTTAGTCTTCAGAAAGCGTTAGCAGATTAGAATATATATCTGCCTTCCTCCTTCAACTATCTCTGGCCTAGAGGTACAATGTGGAGGGATCTGAAACTGACAGAACTCCCCTCTTTGCTCTTAAGGAGGAGGGTAGCCCTTAGGTACTCATCAGCTTAGCTCCTTCCACCAAGTGATGGTTCGGCAAAAGACCATCACAAGTAACGAATGGCAAGCAAATCCATCTATCCAAGCAGAAAAGCAAAGAGAAATCAGAGAAGTCATAAAGCTTAGAATGTGCCAGAAAAATCATCGAGATGGATGAGCTCTTCTCCTGGGAGTGAGATGAGATCTCAACCAGAAAAGAGTACCCATTCTCACCTTGGAGGAACTTCTGTCTCCCAAGTCTCTAGGGAGACAAGATGGGAATCAGGACCATGGAGAAGAGCCAGTTTCCCCTATATATCTACAGCTTCCAAAGCCTTTGTCTTTTTCCTCCTGGCCCATTTTCTTTCCACACGTCTCTTCCCAAGTGTCTCTGGAACAATCACACACGTCTCTGCCACCAATTTAGCTCCTCTTGCAAATCCGCAGCATCATCCCAGCATTCTCCCTTCCAATTAGGAGTCACATTTCCTTCCACAAATGTAGCAGCATGCAAAATGCCCCAGGTCTCATTAGAAGCCTGGTTACACATTACTGTAGTCATTATGTATATTGTTTGCCTATTCCACTTACTTCCCTCAATATCAATTCACATAAATATGCCCATATTTCCTGCACTCTTCTTATTCACCCTTTTTTATGGTATAATAATGCAGCATCACATTCATATATCAATCAACATTTAATTATTAAGCACCTATTCTGTGACATGAGACAGCATGCCATAATGTCTAGAGAGCTAGCCTTAAATGCAAAAAGACCTGGGTTCAAGTCCTGCCTCTGACATGAATTACGTGACCCTTGGCAAGTCATTTAACTTCCTACTGTCCTAGGCAATTCTCTAAGACTAAAAGTTACAGAGAAGGTGATGACTTACACTAGTAGAGTGAGTTTTCTCACCTGAGAATTCCTTATACCAATAAAATTGCTAGTCCAGTCTCTATCCCTTTATTCAGTGCCATGTACTGTTAGGTGCTATGGAATAAAGAAACAAAAGTTAAATAGACATTGCCTTCAAGGAGGTTACAATCTATAGCTAGCTAGCTATATGTGTGTGCACATACAGACCCAAAATAGATGGTTATTTTAAGGGGAGGGCACTAGCGGTCACAGGGATCAGGAAAAGCTTCACATAGAAAGTAGCTTTTAAGTCTTCAAGGAAACTAGGGAGTCTAAGATATGAGGTAAGGAAGGAGTACATTTCAGGCATGGTGGACAGTCAGTTCAAAGACATGGAGGTGGGAAATGGACTGTCATGTATGAGGAACAGTAAGGCCAGTTTGACTGGACCATAGAATACATCAAGGGTCACAAGGTATAATAAGGCTTAACAGGTAAGCCAAACAAAATACATGCCATAAGTTGCTCAGTCATTCCTCAACTGATTGCCGCCTGTTTTGTTCCCACTTCTTTGCTACCACAAACAACACTGCCATGAATATTTTGGAGGGCCTTTGTTTTTGTCTTTGACCTCTTTACAGCACATGCCCAGAAAAATAATTCTAGGTCAAAGGGTTTAGTCATTTTATTGGCACAATTTCCAATTATTTTTCAGAATGTTTGGACCAATTCACAACTCCACTAACAATATATGAGTGCCCTCATCTTCTCACAGCCCCTCCAATATTGACCATTTCTGGCTAGGTAAAAGAGTTTAGTCATTTTATTGGCACAATTTCCAACTATTTTTCAGATTTTTTGGCCCAATTCACAGCTCCACTAACAGTGTATGAATGCAGTCAACTTCTCACAGCCCCTCCAATATTGGCCATTTCTGACTTTTATCTTTGCCAATTTGCTAGGTATAAGGTGAAATCTCAGTGCTTATAACACATCAACCATTTTAATGGGAAGTTCATCATTTCTTCTTCCTCTCCCCCACACTTTGAAGCTTAGTAATATTAAAAACCTGGCAATCAGACTTGGCATGTGGTTTTAAGTGCAACAGATCTTGAGCTTTGCTGAGGAAAGCTAGGAGCCTTTCTTTTAGTTAAACCTACACGTGGAAGAATGTCAAAATTATTAAAAAGACAGAATTTGAAATGTAGAGAAATCTAGTTGCTCACACTTGCTACACATTATGTAGTGTTGTTATCTAGTTATCAAACGACTTAGATACCTATCAGTTGTTCAACTATTCACTACTCTTCCCCTTCTCACCAGAAACTAGAATTCTATTACAGACCTCAAAGCCCTAGAGGACCCTATAGACCAGTGCTCCAAATACCCTCCTGGCCGAGTTTAACAAAAGCAAATTTCTGAAATAGCTGTTTTACAGCTGAAAATGTCCTCCTCCAAATTTACCTGCTGAATTCCTACCTATCCCTTCAAGCCCAAATCAAATTCTCCACTTCGAGGAATTTTCCCTGATCTCCTGCTGAGTAACAACCTTCCCCACTCAGACCTCACATATCACTTTGGTTGCACCTTTCTAATGTACTTATTATAAAATAGTAAATATTTTGGCTCAAAGAATCATAAATTTAGAGGCAGAAGAGATGCCATCTATCTCAATCCCCTCACTTTTATATATGAGGGAACTGAGATATGGAAAAGTTAAGTGACTCACTTGGGATCACATAGTAAATATCTGAGGTGAAATTTGAATCTAAATCTTCCTGACTCCAAGTCCAGCAATCTATATGCTACTCCAAAATGCTTACCTGTATATGCATCTTCTTCCTATGGCAAAATAAACATATATAAAGCACCTATCAACACAATAAATGGGATGGGGCTTAACCCCTGAGTGCCAGAAAGGCATGGACAGCTATAAAAGTAATTGAGCTTAGCACTTATTTACAACTAGGTGGGTCTCCTTCTTCACTGGGAAGATAGAGCAATATCTGAAATATAAAAGTCTCCCAAACCAAGAGGCTGCTACTAGACAACCCCCTTACCAAGTTCACTCCTATGCATGGCACAGCTGATGAACAAAACCATCATTCCCTTGCTTGCAGGACACAGAAGTACAAATAATGAGTGAAAATGAGAAGCTATAAGAAAGCAGCTTCCTCCTTCTCCTCTCCCTCCACACATTCCTGCTAAGCATCACAGCCCCACCTGCCATGATCACCCCTCTCTTGGCTCCCCAGCCCCCCGCCTCAAGTGTCCCCAAAGTTTCATACACCACACCCAAACAGAAGTGGATACTGAGCTTGTGTTAACTTCAGTTCAAAAATTACTGGTTCCATTTGGACCCTACCATACAAAAGTCATTGAGCTGAGCACTGAGGAGACAAAGACAAAATATAAAATATTTGCTCTCAAAGGACTTAACATTTTCCTGGCAGTAAACAAGCAAGTGGGGCAACTAGGTGGCATAGTGGATAGAGCACTGCAATGCTTGGCACAATACTTTGCATATAGTCAGCATTTAATAAATGCTTTATTCATTCATTAATTCCAGAACGATATGATGATACTAGTTTTCAAGTGAGGAAGAATACTGATATCAAACCAATATCAAGCACCTACTGTGTGCCAGACCCTACACTAAGTTCTGAGGATACAAAAAGAGGCAAAAGAGAATCTCTGACTTCAAGAAGCTTAGAATCTAATTAAGGAAGACAACACATAAGTGAATATATTCAAAGCAAGCTATATACAGGATAAATGGGAAATAATTTACAAAGTGAAGGCATTAGAATTAAGAGGGGCTGGGAAAGGCTTCTTGTAAAAGAAAATGGGATTTTAATTGGGACATAAAGGAACATAAGGAAGTCAGTAGGCAGAGTTGAAAAGAAAGAATATACATGGGGACAGAGAAAATGCCTGAAGCTGAGAGACTGAGGGGTCTTGTTCACAGAACAGCCAGAAAGAACTGCCATAAGTCTCTGCTTGAAGAAAGAGGTAATGGCAGCTGAGGCTTCCCACTAGATTACCATGTGGCCATGAACCCATGGCCACCTGTTTCTTGTGTCTCTCTTGTGTTTATTCTTTCCTAATCTTAGATGAATGGTTATCTGAGACAGATCAGACCAGGCCATTCCCTAGTGAACAATAAAAGGTCAGAAGAATCATCAGACAGACGTCCAGCAACTGAAGCCTGTAGTAGAATCTGCTGATAGCTGCAGCAGCCGATCCATCCCTAGGGAGTGATCTGCTTGACCCAGCTCAGCAGTGGAGCAATCTGACAGCTGAGATGCTGCACCTCGAAAGTGAGGGAGCAACGCATCCATTTGGCTAAACCATACATTTAGTATCAGTCACTGTAAGTTTGACTCTACTCTCTCCAGAAGTCCTTCTCCAGTGGAAGAGAGTGGGTTCCTGGTCTAGGAGGTGTTTGTACTTCAGATCTTACCACATATTCTCAGTAAATATCCTTTTATAAAAAGGGGGGGAAGCTAGTTGACATTAATTGATATTCAATTATATCAAAACAATGTCAATTGGTTATAATGATATTGGGGCCATGATCACTGGTGATCAACATTGGGTCAAAAACCTGGATGGGGCTAATGAGCAATAGAATTGGAAAGGTACTATGCAACTCCTCAAGGCCATCCCTGGACCTCTGAAGAGGGTAGCCATCAGTCTTACTCTGGAAACACAATCTGGTAGCCTGAGTGTGGGTTAGGAGAGTAGCCTGAGAGCCAAAATGTGTCACATAAATATAGCCTAAAGAATTCCTATTGCAGAGGCAGCTAGGTGGCACAGTGGATAGAGCACCAGCCCTGGAGTCAGGAGGACCTGAGTTCAAATCCAGCCTCAGACACATGATACTTACTAGCTATATGACCCTGGGCAAGTCACTTAACCCCATTGCCTCACAAAAAAAAAAGAATTCATATTGCCTAGAAGCAATGAAGACCCCTAAATTTACCTGAGCAAGTTAGAGACATAGTGCTCCCTATTGGATTATAAACCATGAATAAGAAGCCAGGCATTATGTCTTAGCCAATCTTTTAATCTCCTCCCAGTACCTAAATACTGTTTATTAACTGTGTTTATTAAAACAAGAAGTGCTTAATAAATATTGTGAATATTGAATATTAAGTTACATTCCTAAAATCACAGATTTATCTAGAGATCATCTCATTCACCCACCTCCTTTTTTTTCTAATAAATAAGAAAACCAAGGCCCAGAAAGTTTATGTGACTTGCCAGAGGTCACACAGGTAGCAAGGACTCAAACACAGATTTTCTGACTCTTCATCAGGGCTCTTTCCATTATGTTGACTCTAGAGTCAAAGGTACTGGAATCAAATGCTACCTTTGAGAAAGTTACTCCCTGTGTGATTTCATGCTAGACCCTTAAGTTCTGTGGGTCTGGGAGTCTTATCTGCAAAATGAGATTGTTGTTATTAATTCTTTCTTCTCCTAGAGGACCAATGACATCAGGAGGGTGATGTCTTAATTTGCAAGTAAGTTGAATTTAAGTGAGGTAGAGCTGTGCAAAGTCATCAGCCTCACTTTCTCTTGCAGAGTCATGGCAGTCCATTGACAAGACACAGGTCATGAGAGCTGGAGATGGCCCCAGACGCAGTGGGGGACCTTGGCCTTTTAAAGCTAAAGTCCTTTCCAGGTCTCAGTTTAAAGGCTAGATAAGAATTGAGGCAAAAGTTGACCTACTTTGACTTCACAAAAGAATCAGTCCTTCAAGGGAAAACCCTCAGAGTTTCTGGCCAGAACAGAAACAATTGCTATTTACATTTACTCAGAGCCATCAGAACCCAAACAATGAACAAGTGAGGCTTTGTCTGGAATCTATTATTGGCCAATCAGTGAAAGCCAGAGCGATTTGGGTTTAGTCAAGAAGCTCCATTGGAATCCCAATGGGCTTTGTCAAAGCCTGATTTTTCAAAGCTATATTTCAAGAAATGATAAATGAAAACTGTAAGAGGCAAAAGAGTTCATTGGCCCAGTTTAAAAAAAATAACAATAGAATAAAGAAGCAGGGAAGAAAATAATCTAGCCCCCAAACCCCAAGATAGCTTGTGAAGTGTAAGTGATCAAAATGTACATTGCTTTGGACAGATCACCCACATATGGGTGTAAAATGAAATGGTTGAACTTGATGGCTTCTGAGGTCTGTACTAGATCCATGGTCCCATAGTGTATACACACACACACACACACACACACACACACACACACACACACACGCACACACACCTTTTTTTAAAAAAATCCCGGTATCTTTCACAACTGTCTTGTTGGCATTCATTTAATAGCCATTACATCCATCAACACGGCCCTTACTGGTTTTTCGCAAGTAGTCCTTTGGAAAAAGTGAACAAACTAGTGCCTGAGAGCCAGTGAGCCCCTCCCTGCTCCCCTCTGCAGTCTGTATGAAGCCCTTTGTCGCTTCTCCGGGGCTCAGAGCAGCTGGAATGCTGCCGAGTTAGGTCTTTCAACAGCCTGCTCTGCCTCGCTTTCAAGGGTCAGGGAGTGTGCTCCAGCTGCCATCCATGCCAAGTGACAGATCTTTTCCCCAGAAAGGCATGGGTCATAAACAGGCTAAGTCACAGGTCTCTTGTTTTCAACCCCCTTTCTCCTCTCACCATTAGTAACCGTGATACATTCCATACTGCCAGCCTCTAGAAAATCCAAACAGATTTTTACTTAGTTAAGTGACATCCAAGGGGACCACAGAGTGAAGATTCTTCTGGAAGAGCAGCCATCTCATAACCAGGACTTTACATGTTTGGGTGGTTTTTTTTAAAGAATTGATGCCTTTTCTATGATATGAAGACATATACATATGCATAGAGCTAATAATAATAATTCCTGTAGCAATATTAATAATTACTAAATGTATATAGCATTCAAAGGCTTGCAAAGCACTTTACATATTTATTTCAGCCTCACAACAATCTTATGAAGTGAATGTTGGTATTATCCCCATTTCATATATGAGGAAACTGAAGCTGGGGTAGGTTGTACAGCTAGTAAATGTCTGCAGAAAGATTCTAAGATGTCTTTGCTCCTCTTCTACGTGGTCATCATACCAGATTTGGGGGGGAGAGGGGGAATGCATGAAGGGAAGGAACAGAAAATTCCAGAAATTATAGCCTGTGAGAACAGTTGAAGTCTTATCCATCAACAAGGATTTATTACACATCTACTATGTGTCAAGCACTTTGTTAAGTGTTGGGGATACCAAAAAAAAAAGCAAAAAAATAACCAGTCCCTGGCCCTCAAGGAACTTACAGCCTAGTGGAGAAGTCTACATAGAAACAATTTGGCTTATACAAACTGAAAACAGAGTAGATGCAATGTAACCCTAGAGGGAAAGGCTCTGGCAGTTGGGAGGACCAGGAAAGGTCTTTTGTCAAAAGCAGTATTGCAACTGAGTCTTGAAGGAAGCCAGGAAGGCAAAGTCACAGAGACAAAGAAATAGCCAGTGTGCCTGCATCATGGTGTTTCTGTGTAAAAAGAAGGGAAAGCTAGGAAGGGGCCTGGTAGCAAAGGGCTTTGAATGCCCAACAGAGCACTTTATGGTCCTGGAGATGATAGGGAATCCCTGGAGTTCATTGAGTCACGACATGTTCTAATCTCAACCTTAGATGGAATGTTCTTCTATTTTCTCTTTTTCCAAGTTGTGGAAACCGGCATGGTTGAGAAACCAGGAGAGACAAGGAAGACACCAAAGATGAAGAAGAAGGAAGACAGGGTCATCCTACCTGGTATCTGTTTCCCTGGTTTAAAGATCATTCAGATATAAACACCACACATCCATCAGCCCTTAGGATTTAGGTTGGTTTTAAGGAACAGAGGGAGCAAATATAAGTCCGCTCTCAAAAACATCTGTTAAAATAGGGTAATTGGGGCAGAGTGCTAGAACACTGGCCTCAGAGCCAGAAGCTTCTGACACATATTGGCTAGGTGACCCTGGCAGATCACTTAACCTCCCAGAGTTTAGGCAACTCCCTGAGACTAGAATTCACAGAGAAGGTGTCAACCTGAATTGGTAGAGGGAATTTCCTCACCTGGGAATTTTCAATACCAATTAAATTCATCCCTAATTCTATTCAGTTCTTATCACTAACAGACAACAGTGGGATGGACATATGTTTTGCCTGCTTCCTAAAGGTCGTGCATGCCAGGAGCTGCTGATGATGGGTTGTGACAGGATGAAAGGATAAGATTAAGAATGTGTCCATACTCATAGATCCCAAACACATACTACCTGGACTTAAAAATCACAACCTATTTTAAGATCTTCACTGAGGATTTTTGTTTTGTTTTATCAGATTTGCAATTTCATCAATATAAGGCAGCTCTGGTGAGTCAGGACTTTAACCCAGACCTTTCTGATTGGAAGGCCAGCTCTCCGTCCTCTATCCCACATTACCTCTCTCCACCGTGGATTTCAAAGGACCATTCTGACCAGTCCCAAAAGCTCAAAGGAGATTTTTTTTAAATGCCCCCACAGTGAAGACAGACATTGCAATTCCCCAAGATAGGGGCTACCACTATGGAAAACAGAGTCTTTTTCAATCCTCCCTAAATCATTGGCTTCAGCACGTGTCTGTCCAGGCCAGGGTTTGCCAGAGGGCAGCAATGCCTTCCCTCATCCTTTCAAAATCCAGACTCTCACAATCACTTCAAGCCAGTCCTCCCACAGAGACAAGATTCTTTTTTCTAAATACTCCATTCTTTTATCTGGCTCCATGCCTACCTTTTAAAAAATCTGTTTTATCAAACATTAAAAATAAATAATTCCACTGTTTATTTATCCAACCGTAGTTGCACATAGTGATTAGAGAATCAGGAGATGTGGAGAAAGAGGGGATAGTTTCAGCTAGCCTTTCCAAACCAGGTTTGAGATCATAGCATACTCTACGCCTTTTTTAGAAGACAAAGTGCTCCAAAAATTCTACCCCTCCCAGAGAGGGTCATAAATGCATTCTGAGGATGGCAGGCTGTGAGAACAAGGGTCCATCTGTTTCTCCAAACTCCTGCCAAGCAGAGACATGATGCGAGCATGTTGGAGGGTTTGCCAACCGGAGCGCTGGAGGATGGATCTTAAGTTTCAAGAATGTTGCAAAAGACTTTAGACATTAATTGAATTGCATTTGGCCTTTATCCAGGCAAACACTACTTAGTGCTTCAAGTCATTTTCAAGACAATATATAAATTTTGACATAATCTCATGTTAATGCAGAGTTCAAAATAGAAAGGTACAGTAGTTTTGCCTTTCCTGGACTTATCCTAGATTTTTGCTTCCAGGAAAAAAAAAAGAAGAAAATGTATATACCAAGTAACAGAATCTCAGAGTTGGAAGGACCCTTAACATTTAGTTCATGTCTTATCTGAAGAAGAATCCATGCTAAAGCATTTACAACAAGTGATCATCTAACTTTTGTTGAAGTCTTCCAGTGATGGGGAACTCATTACCTCCAGACTCAGCCCATTCCTCTTTCGGACAGCTTTCGTGCTTAGAGGGAATTTTTTCAGTGCACAAAACCGAAACCTGCTTCTCTGCAACTTTCCCCAAAGATGCAGGGGTTTTTTTTTATTAAAAGTTAATCAGAAACAAGTTTGCAATTTTTTTTCTATAAGAAAGGAGAGAAATGTATCTTTACTATTATGAAAACGTGAATAAAAGTAAGGCAGCCTTATATTAACAAGCGGTCTACATTCTTGGCCAAAAACAGGCCTCAAATCCATATGGCAAACCTCAGAATAGGGTAGGGCTGCCAGCAGTCTTGAAGAGGAGTCTGACTGGTACTATGTGGGACATTCCCCCCTCCCTCAATTCAAAGAGAAAATGAGGAAATTGGTTAAGGCGTGTTACTGAAAAGAAAAATCACTGTGGGTCTTCGTAGTTAAATAACTAAACCACAGTCCAGGAACAAAAAAAAAGGGGGGGAGAGGGGTCCTCAGGAGCCCACTGGGCTCAGGTTCATTTGGTTTAAACATCTAAATTTTTCTTTCAGTCTGAGGGAATTTTCCATGACATAGGAACTGAAACAAACAGCCTAGAGAGAGAAAGGGTGAAGCTGGTGATCAGAGGTTGATAATTCACATTCAATACCTGTGAGACTTGTTAAAAGCCCTCATGGACTCTCTGGCCCAGGCATAGGAACACAAAGAGAAAACCCTCCGTGTCAGGAAGCTGAACTCACCTGCAGCAGGTAAATCAAGGGATGGCACAATGGGGCCATCAGGGGCCACCAGCCAAGTGTTATCCTGAGGTCATCAGTTAAAACACAGGGAGCCAAGGATGTCAATTGTTGGTATCTTCCTCAAGGAGGATGAAGACAAAAAAGATAGGCTCGGTAAAGAGGTGGGGAATTATGGGAGTGGAATGTCCCATGCACTGTCAGATGAGGTCAATATGTCTGGGCTTTGGACCTGTTTTTCTTTACTGCAATAGAGCCAGGATTCTTAACTTTTTTGTATCATAGACCCCTTTAAAAGTCTGGCAAAATATATATAACCTATATCAAATTGTTTACCATCTCAGGGAGGGGGAAGAGAGAGGGAGAAAATCTAGAACTCAAAATTTTTTTAAATGAATGTTAAAATTACATGTAATTGGGGGAAAATAAAATACTGTTTTAAAAAGAAATTTTAAAAATAAAAAAATAAAAAAATAAACTCTGGTGAAGCCTATAGACCTTTTCTTAGGGTTATGTTTTTAAATGCATAAAATATGTAACATTACACAGAAAATCAATTCCATTGCAGTACAGGTATAGAAATATTTTTTTTAATTTATAGACTCTAGGTAAAGAACTCACTAACTCATGTTAGCAAATGGGTTGTAGAGGATAGTGATAAAGAAGAGTTATGTAGGGAGTTAGTGGGTATATAAAACCAGTAGGCATTAATAAAACTTTTTTTTGTGGAAAATGAAACCCAGGTAGCAATCAGGGCTGGAAAACACACACAAAACTTCTGAGGAGTCAAAGTTTAATAGTTATTTCTATAGACAATTATTCTGACTGCTCTCTTCTGATGCCTTTTCTCATTGTCATGTGGAAATAAGCCTAGGATGAGCAGAGTTCTACCGAGTTCTACCAAGGCAAAAAGACTTCAAGACCGGACTGACCAAGAGCGTGAGGTCTCCCATCCAAAGATGGGTCTAATTCAATATAACCACAGTCTCTTTCAAATATGAAATTCTGTGACCCTCTGAAGAATATGGTTAAACAAAAATTATCTTAAAATACAGAGAAAGACCAAATGGGAAAAATGGAAAAGTGAGTGCCCCTCAAATTCCTACAAAATATTTCTGATTTAGTTCATATGATGATGTTGAAAACTTTTCTTATAATAATAAGGCCATTTAAGACATAAGTACTTTGTAGTCATAAAATACTTTATTTCCCCCCTCTATCACTCATGAAGTGACCACAGGCAATAATACATTTCAAGTATATAAAATAATTGAATTAAAAGTACTGCTCTGGCAAGGACACACAGGAGAACGCTGTTTTATCCATGAAAAGCAAAGCAATAAATGGGACATTCAGAAAGGACGTCTTCCAAATACTTTGGATCCATTGAGAAGATGTTTGCTTCATGTTGCTATAGCATTTGAACCAACAACAGTGAACGAACCTGATTTTTTTAAATAATACTTTACCTTATCCTCTCCAACATCCGTTTTTTAAATTATGAAAGCTCTATATTCTGTCATTTTGTTTCATAATTACATAATTTATTAATGAGGTGGGTATTTTCATTTCAAAACTTACCTTGTTTTTTCTTGCAAGAGCCGAAGTTAACTGGAACTGACACAGTTTTCCACATCCTTGTGGAGAGAAGGCCTCTTAAAGGCCAACAAACAAAAAAATGTATTTTTATTTAAAATGATTAATGCTTAGTGAAAAGTTCAGAGACTGGGAAAAGGGAACGCTAAAAACCAGTTACAAAAGCAATAGCTCAGCTCACTTTATTACTGGAAAAGTAATTTTAATGGTTAACCATCAGAGCTCCCTGGAAGCTAGAAAAGTGACTTGTTTTATTATATATTTAGTAAATGTCATGTACTTGTCTAGAAAAAGGGAGAATATTTTACGCTTAGAGACTTGTGTACAACAAATGTCCTCCCCCCATCCAGTTTGTAAAATATGTCTTGTGGAACATGGGTGCCCCATGGGAAAAGTGGTCCTGCCAAATCTCAAGTTTGATAAAAGGTCTAAAAAAAAATGAAGCAGAGAGATAAATGGGTAGAGATAGATAGATAGATAGATAGATAGATAGATAGATAGATAGATAGATAGAGAGAGAGAGAGAGATAGAGAGATAGAGAGATAGAGAGAGAGATAGAGAGATAGATAGATAGATAGATAGATAGATAGATAGATAGAGAGAGAGAGAGATAGATAGATACACGAATTATATATATGGAAACTTGTATTTGCCTAAGACAAGAATTCTTAACCTACAGACTATGGACTTTTTAAAAATAGATTTTGATAACTTTATTTCAGTGTAATTGGTTTCCTTCATAATTTCATGTATTTTATTTTATGTACTTAAAAACATAAGTCTATGATACAAAAAAAGATTAAGAACCCCTGGCTTCCTTGCAGCACCACATCTCAAACTATCCTATGAAACAGCCATCATTAAAATGATTTGGTACTGGTCAAAAAAGATCAATCAATGGAACAGATTAGGAGCCGAGCACAACAGAAGCAAAAGAACACAGTAGCTTAGTGGTTGATAAACCCAATGACCCCAGCTACTGAGCTAAAATCCCACTATTTGACAAAAATTGCTGAGAAAACAAAGCAATCTGAAAGAAATTAAGTAGAGACCAGTATCTCATACCATATGCCAAGATAAATTTCAAATGGACACATGACTTCTACACAAAAGGTGACCTCATAAGCAAATTAGAGACACAAGGAAGAACTTGCCTTTCAGTTCTATGTATAAGGAAAGAATTCATGGCCAAAAGGGCAGCTAGGTGGTGCCTAGATCACTGGACCTGAAGTCAGGAAGACTCATCTCCCTGAGTTCAAATCTGGCCTCAGACACTTAGTAAAATGGAAACTAAAGGTTACTCACCTATTGGAGAATGGCTAAACAAATTATGGTATATGAATGTAATGGGATACTATTGTTCCATAAGAAATGATGACATGGAAAGTCTTAGAAGAAACTTGGAAGACCTTGAGTTGATACAAAGTAAAATGAGCAGAATGAGGAGAATGATTTATGTGACAACAATATTATAAGGAAAAACAATTTTGAAAAGCTTTAAAAGTCTGATCAGTGCAATGATAAGCCATAATTCTAGAGGATGGAAGATGATGAACCTCCTGCCAGAGAACTAATGGACTTAAAATACAGAATGAGGCATCCATTTTGGAGATGGCTAAAGTATAAATTTGTTTTGCTGGATTATGAATATTTGTTATGAGGGTTTTCTTTTCCTTTTTTTATTCTTCAATTGAGGGAGCAGTGGAAGGGAGAAATAACAAATGCTTGTGAAAATAGTAAGTAAATGAATTGTCAATGTTTAAAAAAAAAGGACAAATGGGGAAAAAAGAGATCTCCTTAAGAAAGATCAAAAAGGGAAAAAGAATCCCCAGCCTAAGGGAATGATTTGCGATGCATCTTTCTTCCCGTAAGAAAGCCAAATGAGATTGGGTTACCTACCCCTGCCCACACACCTCAGTTCACATGAAAGTAAGGTTCTCCCATCTCTCTAAAGGGTCAAAACCTTTTTCCAAATCTCTACTCATTCTGACCACTACTAATTCCACCAGACAAAGATTTTGTGGATGCCTGATTTTTTTTTGTTCATAATCAGAACATCTGTGATAACAGGAGGCAGAAGGAAAACCAATCAGAAGATGAACATGCTAAATGAGCAGTAGCACTCTGAGGCTGCCACCAAAGGGCCAGACCTCGGTCTCTCTCTTTTTCCCTTGACTGATCAAGAAGCAAGATGGCATACCAGTGAAGGTCCCATCAGGTCCACCTGTCAATGTTCTACAGCCTCAGCTCACCAGGCTTCCAGAGGAGGGGACAGAGGATTAGATGTCTAGAAGTCAGACACTCTACAGGACCTTGCCTACTACATATAATAATAACAATTAACATGTATATAGCACCTACTGTGTGCCAGGCACCATACTAAGTGTTTTACACTTATTATCTCATTTTATCCTCACAACACCCCTAGGATATAGGTGCATATCCTACCACAAGTCATGAGTAAGATGGAAAATCTTCTGGCGTGTTGTGCCCAGAAGCCTCCAAAACCCAAGTTTAAAAAGATGTCACCACACTGGTAAACTCTGAGACACAGTCTGTTCTCAATTTCCAGAGTCTAACATCTCTGTGGCAATTTTTCCAGGGCAAAGATTATATCTGAAGCTATTTCACTTTGTGGGAGAAGACAAAAAAAAATGCTGATAGTGCTTAAAAATAAGCTCTCCAGTTCAATTAGAAAAGCATTATTAAGTCCCTACTGTGTGGCAGGCATTGTGAGAAATGTTGGGAATATAAAAAATATAGTCCTTGATCTCAAAGCACTTACAGTTTGTGGCTCTTCAAAGTGGTAATGAGACCCCCAGCTTTCAATACTTTCTTCTCTGGGCCTGCTCTGACACTCAGATCTTCATTCTGCATCATACCCTAGCTGCTATCTCACCCAGAAAGATGCCTTTGCCACCATGCTCCAATAGCCTTCTCATTCTGGAAGATCCCTCTGCCCCAGGGACCACTTCCTGTGATCAGTCAGTTCTTTCTTGAACCTCCCTTTTCAGGAAGGGTCCAGGCCACCATACTCACTCCTTCATTTCTCTCTGGCCCTGTCGCTCCTGACTCCATCCCTACCCCAACTTTTCAGCTTCCTCTTTTGTTTTGTCTTCTTTAATTAGAATGTAAGCTTAATGAGGGCAGGGGCTGTCTCTCTTTTTGTTTCTATTTGCATTCCCAGTGCTTATCTCAGTGCCTGGCACATAGGAAGGTCTTACTACCTGTCTAGTGGCCTGACTTATTACTAAGTCTACTGCATCCAAATCTGTCAGGGGTCAGTATTCTTGAGATCTTCCCAATAGTGGAGATGGAGTGTAGTCTAGAAAGTTGAACCCTGCAAAATAAGAGTTCAGGCAAATTTTATGTAAATACATAATTTTGCTCAAGAAAGAAAAAGATTTTATGGGAATCATCAGTACCAATACTATTAGGGTACTAGCTCGATAGAAATATACAAATCTTATAACTCAATAATTTACATACAGATCTATCAAAAAGGAATCCTATATTATAAAATGATTTAAAAAGTCACAATTATTTATAAAAATAGGATCTAAAATTTAGGTAGGCTTACTCATCCTAAGTCCAACCAGACCTATCTATCTATACATGAAGCCACAAAGGATTCCTAATTCCTAACAGAGAGAGAAAAAAAGACCATAAGAAGAATGAGGCCAACCTTCCTGTGCTCCATCCTAAGGAAAGAAGAAGGAGAAAAGGAAGAAGAAGAAAAAAAACCAGATCAAAAAGCCAGTTCAGAGCAGAGCCTCAAGGGGCTATCACTACCTCATAGCCAACCAGAAGAGGAAAATTGAGAAGTCAGGGTAACAGCAAAAGCCTTCTGCTCTCATTGCCAGCTAAAAAGAAAAAGGGAGGAAAAGATAGACTTGTTCCATTTTCCCCATTGTTTTCATTTTCTTGGAAAAAAGAAGGAAAAATTAAATTCAAGAGAAAAAGTTCAGAAGGGTGGCCTGACATCTGACAAATTAAATAACATTCCCAGCTCCATCCCAGGCTGCTGTTCAGTATCCTCCACCTAGGAGGCAATGTCCCAGACCACTCCACTTGACCCAAGGCCACCTACCCTCAGGGAAGAATCAAAGCAGATGAAGACTTTATTGGACCCATTCTTCAAGGATCTCTCTTTTTCCAGCCCAATGGCTCACTGATCATCTCACTGTAAGTATTTCCAGGGGCCCCTAGCCCCCACCACATCCCTTGCTATCAGAACAATGGCTGCTGAAGCCCAATCACTAATGCCCTCCTGTAGCAAAAAGGTGTTCCTCTGGAGCTAGATCTAACCTGTATCCTGACTCTTACCCCTACTGACCACACTGCCTCTCCACAGGCCCCTTTCCACTACACAAGAGACACTCTCCAAATTTGTAGAAGGGGAAGTCAGCAGTTTAAAATGTTGGATCAATTACTGTTGTTGCTATATTTGTTATTCTATACCCCAGTAATCCAGAGGATCCATGTGGGTATTCCCTTCAGCAATGCCAGTCACAACCTATGTGTGCCTGCCTTTCTCTACACAATTCAACTTTGATAATTTTAGTACAATTAATAATATATTTCTATTTATGTATAATTGTATTGTTTTAAATTGCATTCACTATTTATACGTAACACATATACATCAAACATTTATATGGTGAATAACATTAACAAAGCAAAAGAAATGAATACTTTCATGAGTACATGAATGCTTTCAGACTCTCTTAAAACACCCCTCCCTGTATATGTATATGTGTATATACAAAAAAAAAAAATTACGTGGACCCCTCCTCCTTTCCGCATTACTTCATTGCTTTTCTTTGTTTGAGAGATGCAGCACAAAGCCAAAAAATTTCTTTCCGTAGCAGCCAGTTGTCTAAATTTGTTTATGGAACCATATAGGACATTTCCTTCTCTATCTTTGTTTTAGCCATTTTCTTCTTTCTCCTTATTAGCTTTCTCTTCTTCCATTCCTCTCCTATTTTTTCCTTACCCCTCCCCATTTCTTACTCCTGCTCATTCTTCTCCTGTTCCCTTTCTTGGATACCTTCATCAAGCTATCTCCATCAGCCTTTCACATTTCTCCTTTCCCACTTCCTTCCTCCAAGGTCCCATACCTACAGAAAATGTAGACCCCCTAGACCTATGTCACAAAATGGTCTGAGTTAAGAAATACCAAAATAGGGAGTAAAACTCAGGAAAAGCTTAGTTCCCAATAACGCAATGTTCTTTTCTCACCAGGCTACAATCCAGACTCCTCTATCATGCCCCAAGAAACTCTTCATCCTGAAAGATCACTTCAGCCTTAGAATTCACACCTCAGTTCCTGTGGCTCCTCCTTCTGATTGGACAGCTCCCCTTAATTTGAAAGGTGCCCAGCCTAATAACCCCTTCATTTCTCAGTAGGCTACAATCTGGATTCTTCCACCATGTGAAAAGAGAGTCAAGGCTTGGATGTATAGCTTGGGGTACTCCTTCCCCTACTACGGAATAGTGATCAGGAGTGCAACTTGAATCCAAAAAATATTTCTGGTACTGATTTTCTGATTTCTGATACTATTTAAGAGAGCAGATAGATATAATTCTAGCCTTGTACTCTCACTCTCTGAGGAGAGCAGAGTAGCCAAGCTTCTGACCCCAATGTCTCGCTTTCCCTCCTGTCGAGAATCAAATTCTCTTTGGGAGAAGGGTGGAGAAGGATACTCTAGAAATTTCTATTCTTACCTCCCTATAAGCCACATCTAGGCAGACCTAGATGGATACACATAACCTACATGAGCAATAGAACACACAGTACACCACATATAAGGAGAAATAATCTTCTCTATGTGTAACCTCTCTCCTAGTTTCCTTAGGACACATAAAGACACTAACCAGTAATGCACTGGATTAATTACTATTATCTGGTTTAATCTCAATTCAGCTTTTAGAGATTGGGTGGATAGAAGTAGAAAATAGAATTAAAAGAAACAGATACATTTTGAAACTGATGGAAGCTCTCCCAGGAGGGAGAGAGGAGAGAAGATAGGAAGAACGTCATCCTTGTTGGTCCTTCTGTGGTTCTGAGAGGTCTACATCACTAGTAGACTATAGTCTTTTCTGCCAGTCAGGGTAGCAGGAGAAGCAGCAAAAGCCAACAGCTGTGGGCATTAAAATAGCCATCCCATAGGCCGCTCTCATTCTTTTAACCTTAGTAGTCCAATGGTGGAAGTGGCTTGATTTGGGACCTTTGTCATCACGACTGAAATTGCTTGGGCAAAGGACATAGGGGCACTGTGGCAGCCCCTTGATGTTCACTCACTGCCACGACTCTAATCTCTCTCCTTCATTGAGGCTGCAGCTCACTGGGGAGCTCTTGATCACCCCTTAGCACACTTCTTATCTTTCATGAGATTTCACAATTTTGTGAGGTTTCTCTTGCCACTTCTTTTTTTGGTATGTTTTTTGTGGGTTTTGGGGGGGTGGGTTGTTGTTGTTGGGTCGTTTTTTCAGTCATGTCTGACTCTTCATGACCTCATTTTGGATTTTCTTGTCAAAGGTATTGAAATGATTTGCCATTTCTTTCTCCAGCTCATTTTATAGATGAAGAAACTAAGGCAAACAGGGTTAAATAACTTGCCCAGGGTCACACAGCTAGTAAAGGAACAAGTATCTGAGGTCAGATTTGAACTCATGAGGATGAGTCTTCCTGACACCAGGCCTGGCACTTTATCCCCTGTGCCACCTTGCTTGCCCTTTCAGGATGAGGTTAAAGGGGCATTGTCTTTTCCCTGGGTGGTCACAGCCCTCCACCATCCAGAGATCAGAATACACTGATGATTTATACCCCATCCTACAGGCATCCATTTCAACTGTACTCTTAAATCCTTTAGTAAAAAAGGCTAACCATACACTATTTCACTTGAGGCCCACAACAACCCAGTGAGGTAGGGACTATTATTTCTCCTTTTTTATACAATGAAAGTCAGAAATTAAGGGACTCAAACACGGTCTCATAGTAAGTGTCAGAGGCAGGATATGAAGCTAGGTCTTAATCACTCAAGGTTCAACATGCAATCCCCTGTACCATGGGACCTTTTAAGGCTTTACCAGTGTTTCATCTTTAAGAGAATCAAAAGCTAATGTACTATGGGGCCCAAACTTTCATTTTCTCCTACACTGAATGCCTGTACTTGCATTAACATGATTTTCCCCCTGAGGAGACCAACCCCACTTTGAGTATTTGAGCTACTCAGTTGTTCAAATATTTGATTTTGGGTGGATGAGGGACAAGAGGGTCCAAAAAGCATTTCATTCAACCACTTTTCCCCCCAATGTCTAAACATTTTAAAGGAAATTTAACCCAAGCTATTCCTTGTTCATTTCCACTTAAATCATTAAAATGTTACTTTCAAAAATTTGTTTGCTGTCCAAGAGACTCTTTAGATTAGCTTCTTTGCTTAAAAATTCAAATTGGCCATAGACATGTGAGGTCTGGTGCCAAAAAGGTTTGAATTTGGCAGAAGCTTGTGAGCCACCAAGTTGGACAGCAGTTCAAAACCTGAATGTCTATTCCATCTACCACTAAAGGAGTGGGGTGTATACTACCCCATGTCACTTAACTTTTTGTGGCGGTAAAAGTTACCACTAAGGTTACCAGCAGGTTTTCAAAACAAACCCAATATTCAAAAGTCACTCAGAGCTTCTGAAATGGACTTTAAAGCTGGAATCATCTTATATTTCACCTAATTTCATTATGACTCTTTCCCTGTGCTATTGGGGGGGGTGCTCATTTTGCTGCTTTTCATTTCTAAAACTGTGGCATTTGTTGGTTTGATTTTTTCCCCATCCCTCATATTTTTTACAACCTTATCCCTCAGACCACACGCAGTCCTTTGTAGACACTTCCCACATGCCCTTAACAGTCAATGTTTTGTGTTGTGAAATCTTGTATGAATCTCAGCCCCCTAGTAGACTGGAAACTCCTCGAAGGCAGAAAACACATCTTATCTAAACTGTGTATCTCCCTCAGCACCTATCTCAGTGCTCAGCACATAGTAGATTCTTTAACAATTATTTCCTAAGATCATAGATTTGATGATAGAAGGAAACAGAAACCAGCTGGTACAACAGTCTCATTTTACAGATAAGGAAACTGAGGCCCAAGGTGGTAAAGAGATACTTGCCCAAGATCATATGGACAGTGTCAGAGATAGGATGTGAACCCATATCATCTACCTTGAGAGTCCATACTCTTTTTACCAATAAATTAATTAATTGAATAAATTTCCCAATCCTAAGCCAATCCCTTATATTTTTGCAGGAATATGGGTCCCATTTGGGTGACCTTTTTATCAGGAGGTAATTCCATCTTCTACAATTTCCTGAAAACCTGTCCACTCTCTACCAGTAACTCACGACTGTTATGTGATAGATTTCTGTGTACTTCTGGTACCATGTTACAATCCAGGAAAAAAATATTTTTTAAAATACCCCTGCTATACCCCCAAAAATCACAAGAACCACCATATAACACTGCTAAACAAAGCCTATCTAAAGCACTTGTGGCCATCTGTAGTTGGCCTGATCTATATCTTGCCACTGGACCCAGATGGCTCCAGAGGAGAGAGTGAGGCTGGTGACCTGGCACAGCCCTCCGTCACTTAAATCCAATTCACTCACAAGTCATGGCATCACCTCCTGATGTCATGGTCCTCTCCGAGAACAAAGGACAAACCACAACAAAACAAAGCACTCATGGTTTCCTTCATGAGGAAGACATATATATATATATATATATATATATGTATTTCAATCTTCCAGTGGTTGTGTGAACTAATCAATCTATTTCTTGCATCATTAGACAGGCTGCCACTCATCCATCCTTCTCACATTCTTCAACTTTCATCTGTGTTTTTCCACAGGGAGACCATCCATGGATGTCCCAAGCAACTTAGGGGATGCCTTCCTCCAGATCAGGGGTTCTTAACCTGGGATCCATAAAATTGGGGGTTTTAATATTTTTATAACTATTCCAATATAATAAGTTTTCTTTGTGATCCTATGTATTTTATTTCATACATTCAAAAATATGCTTCTGGAAAGGGGTCCCTAAGCTTCACCAGAATGAGTGCCCAAGGGTTCCATCACACACAAAAAGGTTAAAGATATCTGATCCTGGGTCCCAGTGTGTCATGCAACTGCCCTCCAATGCTTGCTGCATAGCCAGCCCACTTCCTTTTCTGATTCCATATTATATCATCAGTATCATTTACTGCGTAGTTTTTTGCATGGATCATCATTGGAAATCTCCTGTGGCCTCTCACTATTACTTATTTCATTGATTACAATTTTGTTTCTTTGAAGATTGTGGTATTTCAAGACCTGATCATGTAGCATGACTGGGAGAACATTTTTGCTTAAAAGATGAGGCTTTTATCTTGTTTGTTTTGGCCAGGAAGCAGTTTGGTGCCATTGAAACACAGAGCAGTTCTCCCAATGAAACCAACCAGCCCACTTCCCTTTGTTCTGGGACTAACTCATACATTTCTGCGTCGAGCATCATCCTGGGAACTCAATGGACTCGACAGATCGCTGCGTGCTGCCATGTGGACGACGGGCATTTTTTGTTGGCTGATCTGCTAGTAACACAGTGAAGAGCGTTAGACTTTTAAGATAGGAAAGCCGAAGTTCAAATCTTGCTGTAGAAAATACTAGCTGTGCAACCCTGGGCAAGTCACTTAACTTCTATCAGCCTAGGTTTCTTCATCTATAAGATGGAAATAATAATAGCACCTACCTCACAGCATTTTTTGTAAGGATCAAATCATATAATGATGCACTTTGCAAGCCTTAAAGTGTCGCATAAATGCTGGTTGTTATTATCGTTATCATCAGTATTTCTTTTCAATAATCATAGATCTCACCGGGTTCCTCTAACGTTCTTGAAGTCAGTGTGATTAGCATAATGTTACCTCCAGACGGGAAAATCTGGACAACCTCCCCATCCATAGAGAAACCTCTTCCCTTTGGACCTTAAAGTACAATTCACTGGAAAACATGTTGGAATTGGAATCAGAGAACCAAGGCTCAAATTTTCTACTTACTACCTACCTGAAGTTGCATAAATAGCAGCTTTTCTGGGCCTCAGTTTCCTCATTGAAAATGAGTGAAATGGACAAGCTGGTCTCTAAGGTACCTCCCAGTTCTACATCTATGATCCCATTGCATCCTCCATGACAGTGGAAAGCAGATCTGGTAAATATACATCTCCCTGCATTATGCCGTATTTGACCTGAATAATCTAGGGTCATTGAATAGCATTGTCTATGGCATTACACTTACGAGGAATCTTGAGCATTTTCAGACAAGATTCTTTGTGAAGGAGAACTTTGTTCAACTGAGTCATGGTGTTGCTTTTTTTTTTCAATAAATCATAAACATAGTGGCACCTTGCTTTTTCTACATCTTTTCATGCATTGAAACACTGCAAAAATGTGGTATACTCTAGGGCATCATGCACATAAGCCTACCTATTTCCTTCTGATATTTTAAGTGTAAATGGATGGATGGATGGATGGAAGGATGGATGGAAAATCATTTCTTGCTCGCTTGCTGTGTGCCAGGCATTGTGCTAAATGATGAAAATAGAAAGACAAACAAGCAATACAGTGCCTGCCCTCAAGGATTTTACAGTTTAAAAGGGGAAGACAACACATTAGAAGGAGTTAGAGTTGGGGAGGGGAGAGAGAATACACGTGGCCAGGAAGTGGCATGATGGCCTGGCTCCCAGGGTTCTGGAGTAGGGTCTGAGTTTCAGTGGAAGGAGGATGAGGAGAATGGACAGAGTTCAGGTGGCATGTTTTGGAAATAGCTGGGAAGTAAAGTAATGACCTGATTCTGGTGAAATGAAATGAGGCAAAAGCTCACCTATCAGAACAAAAGTTTTATAAAGAGGAGAAAGTGGGCATATGAGGTGGGTGGTAAAGTGATTCTCTTGGTCACCTTTTGGGGACAATAATATGAGCTGTGATTTATCCTATTCTTTTCTTACCTGAAAAAGGCATCTAAACGGTGCAGTGGACTGAGTGCTAGACTTGGAGTCAGGAAGACTTGGGTTCTAATCCTGCCTCAAAGACTTACTAGCTGTATAGCCATGAGCAAGTGAAGTCACTGCTATCTGCCTTGGTTTCTTCTTCTGTAAAGTGGGGATTACAATAACAACTACCTCACAGGATGATTGTGATGATGTTTGCAAATCTTAAAGCATTATATAAATACTCACTATTCTTATTTAAATGCTTCTTAAATGCTTTCAAAACTATATCATGACCAGTATGGCTTTACCCAGTGTAAATTTGAATAAGTCCAACCACTCATCCCAATTTCAGCTTTGTATCTTTTTTTTTTTACTTTACCATAAAAGTGGCTTAATGGATTGAGTTCCAGACTTGGAGTCAGGAATACATGAGTTCTAGTCTTGTCTCAAACACTAGCCATATGACTGACAGACCTTGGGCAAGTCACTTAAGCTCTTTTGGACTCAGTTTTCTCATTTGTCACACTACTAGTAATAATAGCACCTACCTTTCAGGGTATTGTGAAAATCCAATGAGATATTATGTGTAAAGCACTTTATAAAATTGCTTTACTTGAAGAAGTATACAAATGTTAGGTATCATTATTAACACACTGGAGACTATAGAATTAGGGCATAATTTGGCAGTTCCACTACCACTGATTTCTTCCATTTTCTGTCTATTTGTTGTCCCACCCACTTCATTTCTGAATGGTCTTGGGATAAGAGAGATTAGTTGAATCTTACAGCCAAGTTGTCAGCAAACTCATTTTCACTTTCACTGATTTTCACTCTTTCCTGAGGCTCTGTTGCTAATAACCAACATCCTCAACAGAGTTTTACAAATGAGCTTTTATCCTGTATTGGTATTGTTCTTGGCTGAACATCTCTCTACTTGGCAAAGAGATCAAATACTGGCCAAGGTGGTTTCTGGATTATTTGGGACTCCTTTTCATGGAATTGCTCCCTGCGAATTAGGCTACTGCAAGAAACGCAGAAATGAATTTTTGCCTTTTTCCATTTCCCACAAGAAGACCAGTATTGAAGTAGCACAGTTCTTCAAATAGTGTATCAATGCATTTGTCTTTGGACAATGCTCTCACTTACTGACAATCTAAAAATTGTGGGATTTTTAGCCCTCTCCTCTCCCTTTACAGCCATGGCGCCACTCAATCAGCAAAGATTTATTAACCACTTGTTAAGTGCAAGGCATTGTGCTATGCACTGGGGATTTTAAAAAGGCAAAAGCTATCCTTGCCCTCACATTACGATGGGGAAACTACAAATATATATACACACACACACATATGTATGTATGTATGTATGTACATATATATGTACATATATTTATGTTTTATATTTTTATATTTACATATCATTACTGTGTTTTATACATATATAGTCATATATGGTTATAGTTATATATATTATATAATTCCCCCATTGTGATGTGAGACAGATGTACTTGCATATACACAATCATATGTACACATAACTCTGTGTGTGTGTGTGTGTGTGTGTTTGTATACAGATGACTAAGCACACACAGGTTATATACAGACTGACTGCAAAGTGATCTCAGAGGGAGTCACTGGGTGTCATAGTTACTGCAAAAGCAGAAAGAGGCCACATTGGACTGTGAGTCTTTTTACTTTCTTTGTTTCATCATTATCTATGCTCAGCCCACTGGTGATAACCCATTCCATACCCACAAAGGTTGTTGGGTTTTTTTAATTTATTTTTCATTTGTTTTTTCTACCCCCTACATCCCCCTCTCCCCACTGAAAAGAAGAAGAAGAAAAATAATGCCTTTTTAAAAAATAAATATGCAGTCAAGCAATACTAATTCCCACCGTGGCCCAGTCCAAAAATGCATGATTTATTGTGCACCTCGAGTCGGCTCTCTCTCTGTCGGAAGGTGGCTTTATCAGAGGTCCTTTGGCCGTTGTGTTGATCAGAGTTCTCAAGCCTTTCAAAGTTGTCTGTCTTTGCAATAGCGTAGTTATTACGTAAATTGTTCCCCTGGTTCTGCTTCATTCATCCTACATTAGCTCACACAAATCTTCCCAGATTTCTCTGAAACTATTCAAAATAAAAACAAAATTAATCTCCCCCCTCCCACTCTTCAGCTACCTTTTGTACATTATCTTCCCCACCCTACTCCCCATTAGAGTGTAATCTACTTGAGGGCCAGCACTGTCTTTCTGTTTTTCATTCTATTTGTATTTCCTGCATACAGTACAATGCCTGGCATAAAGTAATGCCCAATAAATACTTGTTACCTCTCCTTCCTGCCTTACTTCCATCAGAAGAAACAGAAAAAGTCAAGAATCTCAAGGAAAACCATGAGAAAACAGTGGGAAAGAAGGGAGGATGACAGCGTCAGATTTCAAACTTCACTACAAAGCAGTAATCATCAAAACGATTTGTTACCAGTTAAAAAAAAATAAGTCAACCAGTTTAACATAGTAGGTCCATGACACACAGAAGCAACCTTACCTAATGGCCTGGTGTTTCATTAAAAACTACGACATTGGTTTGTGAAAAGCACACTCAGCGTTTCACCAAGGCTGGACATACAGGTTTTCCCATACTGCAGAACCTGCCAGCGCTTATGTTACCCTGGCATGCCATGATCAAACAACAGAGGAGGGCTTTTGTGGAGAACTAAAAGAAAACACATTTTAAAAATCCCTCTTAAGCCTGTGGATTCAGTTTCAGTTTCTCCATGTCCCTCATAAGGATACTATAACTCATTAATCCACCAAGTACCTTTTTTTTCTTACCACAGAAGGCTGTGACCTCTTTGACCAACCTTCCCCTTCGATCCCCAATCCAAAAAGATGCTTCTGAGGCCACTCAAGAGGAGAGAAATGAAAGAAGTTTTTCTTTTGAAAGACGGTAGGAAAGATGTCATGTTTTGAGACGAACGAACAGATGATTGAGAAGGGCAAAAGCAATTCAGAGAGAGAGCAGACAGGAGAGGAGGCAGCACCAGGACGGGATCGGAATGCACCCGGACTTCCCCGTAGCCAGTCTCAGAATTGGAGCTCTAGATGATGAACCTTGAAGAAGGAAAGAAACCAGAGTTCTTTTCACGTATTGATTGGCTTTT
This sequence comes from Phascolarctos cinereus, assembly GCF_003287225.1. Lineage (NCBI taxonomy): Eukaryota > Metazoa > Chordata > Mammalia > Diprotodontia > Phascolarctidae > Phascolarctos > Phascolarctos cinereus. The sequence goes on from NW_027556402.1 coordinate 14,159,954, forward strand.
AACAAATTCATATTTGGATCATCAGAAAAATGGCGCCACTCTGTCAGATAGTGGATGGGATCAAAGGGATTTGTGATTCCGTCAGTGTAAGGAGCTACTGCTTGACACAGCCAATATGCGACCACCCTCTCCCCTGAGTTTTTGTGACACTGCTTGCTTCTACTTTGATTTGCTTCTTATCTGTCTGACCACTCCTTCTCAGTCACCTTTGCTGGCTCTGCCTCCCAATCATGCCCACTAGCCTTAGGTGTTCCCATTGCTCTGTCCTGGGCCCCTTGCTCCTTTCCCTCTAGTCTATCACTTGGCTATCCCATGGATTCACTAACCAACTTTATACAAATGGTTCCCAAATGTCTTCATCCAGCCCGGAGGTCTCCTAACCTTCAGTCTTGCATCACTAAGTACATTTTTAATACAAACCAGAAGGCCAATAGACAATCTCAAATTCATCACGTCCAAAGCAGAATTCATTATCTTTCCCCCAAAATCCTCCCCCTCTTCCCTACTTCCCTATTGCCACCATTCTCCTGGTCACTCAGGCTTCCTTCAGAGTCCCATTCCATATATCCAATCTGCTGCCAAGTCTTGTCATCTCTAACTTCTCAGCATTTCTGTGTCCCCTTCTCCCTTGCTTGTTTCTCCTATTAGAATGTAAGCTCCCTGAGTCACCTAACCCACAAGATGGTGGACTAGTTATTTTCTCCAGTCCCCACTAACCTTGCCAAAAAAACTCAAAAGAAGAATTATAATATATAAGAATTCTCACAAGAATTATAAGAAAAAGAGCAATTACAGCTGACTCCAAAGAAGTCAAGAAAGAGAGAACCCTAACAAGGTAACAACTTTGTGAATTAATACTGGAAAGAACTAACCTTGAACACATTCACTCAGCACCACTTCCCCACCATCCTCCACACTTTGTGAGGGAGCACAAACCAGTCTGGAGGCTTTTGCCTGGGACCCACACAGGGATTCTGCCCCTGCTGCAGATAATCTGATGGCCCACCCCACACCATTGCCATCAGCAGCAGACATTGACTCTGTTCAGATAAATGAAAAGGAAGAAGGAATTGGAGAGAAAGTAGGATCAGGATTCTTTCTATCTGGGGCATCTCCTAAATGAGAGAGCCTCAAGACTGCAGAGATTTTGCCCAGAACACCCCAACCTGCCTTCCCTTAAATCTGTAAAAGGGAACAGAATTGGATTCATCCCAGCTGGAGTAGGAAAGAATATAAGAGTCAGAGATAGAACTGAGATAAGAAATCATTATGAGTACTTGCACAGGACCTGAAGAAAAGGAGACTGAAATCTAGACTGGGTTGGTCCAATCTCCCTAGAAGCTAATTCAGGCAGGGACCAAAACCAGTGAAAAGTAAACTTGCCAGCACAGGAGGAGGTTGAAGCAGCTTTTCAGTCCATCTCAAGAGGTAACCCACCATCAAAGACCAAGAAGTCGGAAAGTGAATATAAGGGAATGTAACGGAGAAAGGATAAAATCACCAAAGATTTCAAGAGGCATAAAATTCAATTTAAAACCTAGCACACAAGGAAGTAAATGGCACAGTGGATAGAGTGCTGGGCCTGGAGTTAGGAAGACCTACATTCCAATTCAGCCTCAAACACTTACTAGTTGTGCGACCTATGGCAAGTCACATCACACTGTTTGCCTCAGTTTCCTCATCTGTAAAATGAACTGGAGAAGGAAATGGCAAACCACTTCGATATCTTTGCCAAGAAAACCCCAAATAAGGTCACAAAGAGTTGGATGCTGTGAAACAACAACACACAGGCAGAAAAATCAGCAGAGATAATACTATGATTAGAAGTCCTAAATACTAAAAAACATTACAAAATTCTCTAAATATTACCTGACCAAGGAAATTTTAATCAATACTTGATGAAACAAAAACCTTATGGAATCTCCAATAGAAAGGAAACAATTTTTAAAAAAAGTTTCAGAAAGGTTAGAAAGAGAAATTTAAAAATAAATAAAAGAATTAAGTGAGAGGAAAACAAATGTCAAAACTCATAGCCTTCCTAGCAGAAATAAGTAGCAGAACAGAAAAATTTGAATCCACAGTCATGAATGTCTCCAAAGAAGTGAAAGAACAAGAGATCTGAAAGACTGACATACTGAAACAAAAAACTGGGAAAAGAGAAGCAAATGCAATAATATTCAAAAGAACGTGCGATCTCTATAGAAGTAAAAGCCATGGACTTTAAATACAGGATGCATAGAGACAATTTAAGGTTCATTGGTCTCCCAGAAAAAAGGACAAATTTTAAAACTTGAACATCATAATAAATGAAATAATATAAGAAAACTGTCCAGGATTTCTATATGCAGAAAACAAAGCGCCAATTGAAAGAATACAGAAATTGCTTTCAGAAAAAAAGCCCCACACTTAAATCTCCAAAACCATAGTGGTTAAATTTAACAAATACAATGACAAACAACAGATTCTATAGAAAGCCAAGAAAAGGGCCTTCATTTGATAAGTCTTTATAAAGGAAAGGAAATTTAAAATGACTATTCTGCAACCACTAGAAACCATAAAAGAAAGGGAGTATTTTATTCCTAAAAGCAAAGGAGCTCAATATGCAAACCAAAATGGCATACCCTGAAAATACAAAACTAATCATCAGTGAAAATACAAACATTCCATAAAAGAGGCATTCCTGGGGGGACAGATCTGGGAAGAGTACTGGACTTGCAAACATTCCCCAAAATGGTACGTAGGTAGGTAGGCAGGTAGATAAATGGATGGATAATAGAGCGAAGAAGAGAAGGAAGGAAGGAAGGAAGGAAGGAAGGAAGGAAGGAAGGAAGGAAGGAAGGAAGGAAGGAAGGAAGGAAGGGGAAGGAAGGAAGGAAGGAAGGAAGGAAGGAAGGAAGGAAGGAAGGAAGGAGGAGGGAGGAAGGGAGGAAGGGAGGGAGGGAGGGAGGGAGGGAGGGAGGGAGGAGGGAGGAAGGGAGGAAGGGAGGAAGGGAGGGAGGGAGGAAGGGAGGGGGGAGGAA
>NW_027556402.1:15575573-15690573 GCF_003287225.1 Phascolarctos cinereus
AGAAGGAGGAAGGAAGGAAGGAAGGAAAGAAGGAAGGAAGGAAGGAAGGAAGGAAGGAAGGAAGGAAGGAAGGAAGGAAGGAAGGAAGGAAGGAAGGAAGGAAGGAAGGAAGAAAATTACTAAGAGCTATTGATGTTACCTTACAAAGAAAAGAATGAAGATTAAATTCTCTAGGTTACAAGGCTAAATTTGATAGAGCAGAGAGCCTTGGTTTTCATTCATTTCACTAAATGATTACATGGGTCTTTTTAACTTCCCATTCTATACTCAATCCTTATATTAAACAAGTTCTACATGAAAAGCATGTATTTTCCAAATGGGCATTTAGTAAATGGAATTTATGATCCTCCAGATAAATCCAGCCACCGGACTGGTACCCAGCATCCAGATACTCCCAATGACCCTGGCGGATACAAATACTGCACAGCAGGTGTCTCCACAAGTAAGTCCTCTGTTCTTCTCCAATAATCCATTTTCATATGAATGAGAGGGAGTTTTACCCAGAGCACTTTCTCTCAATACAATACAATATTTTTTTCAGGATTCTTTAAAAGTTGACATAGAAATCTTCGGGAACAAAAACATTTCCTATCTATTGGAACTATCTTAGAATCAGAGAACCTCAGAGCTAAAGGAGACTCCAGAGTTCCATCTCATGCCTGAACAAAAACCCCCTGTACAGCAGCCCTTACACGAGGCCATGCCCTGTGTACTTATAAACCTCAGGTAAAGAGGGAAACTCCCCAGGCAGGCCATTCCACTGGGGGATCGTTCTGGCTGTCAGGAACTTTTTCAATAGATCAGTAAATCAATAATCACAGCTTCCACCTATTACTCCCAGTACTGTCCTGTGTACAAACCCAAGCAAAAAACAAGTGTAAACCCTTTACTACATGGCTACCTTTCAAATGACAGTCCTAGAGTCAGGAAGATTCAACTTGCTGAATTTAAATCTGGCCTCAGACACTTTCTAGCTGTGTGACCCTTGGTAAGTCACTTAACCTTGTTTGCCTCAGTTCCTCATTTGTAAAATGAGCTGGAGATGGAAATTGCAAACCACTCCAGTATGTATCTTTGCTAAGAATATCTCAAATGAGGTCAGGAACAGTCAGACACCACTAAACAAAAGCCTTTCGAATAGGTATCTGGCCACCAGGGGGAGCACACGAGCAAACTGGTTTTCACTCCAGCTTGCGACGGTAGCGTCACTGTGTTAGCTGTGCAGGTGCAGATGATGTCCCCCACCAAGGATCCTGTGCCGGCCCTACATCATTTTTCACCCCTCTCCTCTAGAGAAATACTCAAGGGAAAACCAGCCGCCCCAAGGCTCTCTGACACAAGTAGTGGCAGCTTTTCTTCCTGCCCCCAATTAGATGCATCTCAATTGCTGTCCTCTTACAACTGGAAAGAAAAACAGTCCTAGTGATCTTGGATACTTCTGCAGAGCGGTAGATGATATAACCAGCTCCCTCCCTTTTCCCTTCCAGTTCCAGCCCCAGCTATACTTGTCAGATGTCTTCTATCTCTAAAAGAGGGAATTCCTCTTCCTCTTATTGCTGGCTATAAACTAGTTAATACGTCGAACAGGCTGGGTCTTTTACTGGCCAACAACAATTGAAAAGAACAAAGCCTTTCAAACCGTGGCTGCCTCCCAAATGGCCTGGCAGGGTAAAATGACAGCAGATAGTGAGACAGAGTGAATAGCATTCACAGACATTTGGAAAGGGAGAAAGAAAGAGCGGACGAGTCCCAGGCTCCAAGTCAGTCAGTCAGCAAGTATATTAGGTGCCTTCTATGTGCCAGTTACTATACTGAGCTCTGGAGACATCAAATAGGCAGATTTTAATGTGATTTTTAAGTTCAAATCCTCATTTTAAGCTTACTTTAAAAAATAAAAGTAATGGTATTACATTATTCATTTTATTTTTAGGTGCTCCCTATCATTGTAGCACAAATTGGAGCCCAGGTAAGATGATCACTTCTCTGGTCTACACTTCAAAACTCAGCTACCTTTAAAGGGGGAGGGGGAAGGGGAGAGGGAGAGTCATTCTTTGCCTGGGTGTTCTTCTTCTTACTTCAGTTAAATAACATAGATTCATGATTTCATTTCTGTGGTTGCTCATCCTACCATTATCATAATATAAGTGATTTCTTTCCCCAAACCTCAACATAACCCTGTAGTGGAAGAGAACTCATTGTTACAGCTCCAAAATTTCATCCCATAGTGTCGCACCTTCTCCAGCTGAATGTCCTCACGCTGGGTGGTGCTGGTTCTCAGACCCTGGGCATAGGCACTTCAGTGAGTTCCCACTCTGATGCCTCCGACCAGCACGAGCACAGCCTCTGTGGGAGAGGGAGCAAAGGCTAGGAGGTCTTCGATTAGGGGCCTGGTGACCAACTATGCATCAATACAGTTAGGCGGCTAGAGTGCTGGCTTGAAGTAGCTAGGAGTTGGAGTGCACAGATTGTTAGCCTCAGAGTCGGGAAGACCTGAGCTGGAATCTTGTCTCAGACACTTCTTAGAGGTGTGACCCTGGACATGTCACTCAACCTCTTTTATCTTCAGTGTCTTTACCTGTTAAATGGAGATAATAATAGCAATTACCTCCCAAGGCTGTACAAATGAGACTTTAAGGTGTCATCCGAATGTGAGCTATTATTATACCAGCCCTAGATTGAGGACCAACCTCACCAAGCTCACCATCAGAAGGTGTCCACCATCCAACAAGTGTTTGGCCATAGAAACACATAAGGAGCATCAAATAAGGCATGAAGGGTTAGCAATCTGGGTCAATATAGGAAGTAACCACTGAATGAAACTGTGAATTCTTGAAAGATGAAATAAGGTATCTGTGGCTATACAGCAGATATTTTTTTAAAAAGTCATCACTCTTACCCTAATTAACAAAATAAAGGCTTCTGTACCATTTGTACTGCTTTGATGAGGCACCCCAACTCCTTAATCAAACACTACAATGGTATTTGTATAATGTACACTGATCTGGTGGCATACTTTTTCCCCCTCAGCCTTGACCTTATTCTCTTTCAATTATATTTTACCAGAAATGTTCATATTAAACGCTGTTTCTCCTAACGATCTATAACATGCAAACAGTCAAGAATCCTTCTTGAGTGATAATTCTTATTCTTGTTACTAGGCTTCAACAAGGGTAGAAAATAAAATATCAGATTCAGATTATAATTTGCCAAGTAAAATGAGACTTGAAATTCTAATCTACCTCATACCTCCTGATCTTCTAGTCCTGGATTTCTGAATTAGTCCCAGTCTGTGTGCCTGAGCCCTTTGGATATCATTACAATAAGCTGTGTGATAGGAACAAGAAAAGTTGAACAGATTTTGAGAATAGAAAATCTCTCTTTGTAAAAGTCTACAAATGTATTTGTTAGACCATATGTAATGTCCTACCTGCAATAAAACATGCCTAATTATTTGTTTTCATTGTTTTTTAGGGTGCCTTACTAAGTTCAGAAGAATTGGTAAAAAATTTAATCTAATATTCCAAATTCTCTTTATTTCTCTAAAAATGTTATATTGGGTCCTTCTATGTCCAAAGTATCACATTCAAAGTAATAAACTCTTAATGTCAATGTATTCCATAAAAAACATGAAAGACTCAGTAGGCCCTTTAAGTTATCCTTTCTCTGAACTGGGACTTTCTATAAGCTTATGATCTTATAACCTCCTGCTTGATAAAAAGCAAGTTAAATAATGTTTTATTTGAAATGAGGCTCCTGGATCATGGATTTCCTTTTCCTGAAAGATGCTCAGTAATTAGCCAATCAGCAAGCATTTGTCAAGCACTTACTTCGTTCCGCACTCTGTTAAGTGTCACAGATGGTCAGTCATTTTTTCAGTTGTGTCTGATCCTCTGTGATCCCGTTTGGGGTTTTCTTGGCAAAGATTCTGGAGCAGTTTGCCATTTCCTTGTCCAGATCATTTTACAGATGAGGAAATGAAGGCAAAGGGGGTTATAAGCGACTTGTCCAGGGTCACAGAGCTAGTAAGTGTCTAAGGCCAGATTTTAATTCAGGTCTTCCTGACTCCAGGACCAGAACTCTATCCACTATGCTACCTAGCTGCCCCAAGTGTTAAGGATATCAAGAAGGGAAAAAAAAAACAACCCTATCTTGATATACATTATGTCCCATTAGAACATAATGAGAGAGATAAGATATAAATAAATAGATACCTATAAGATACATACAAGTAAATGGAACACAACCTTGGAGGGGAAAGTTCTAGTAGCTGAACTGTAGATTGAGCTAGAAGAGGTGTTAGAGGTCATCTAGTACAATGCCCTCATTTTACAGATGAAGAAACTGAGGCACAAAGAAGGTGTGGTTTACACATCACCCAGATAGTAGCATTCAAACTCATGGTTTCCAAATTTAGCTCTCTAAATTCTAAGGTTTTTTTTTTCCACTGTGTTATGCTGAAGGAACAATAAGAGAAAATTTAATGAAATCAGCATTAGACCTGGCTCAAGTAAGCAAGGTACAATTTGATCAAACTGGCCATAGTTGTGCTGTTTTCTCGCTATCTATGCTCCCCTCTCCTAGCCCAAACCTCCTTGAGAATACAAAAATGCTAATACTTTCTGATACAACCAAATAGAAATTTTTTTCAAGATTCTCTCTCTCTCTCTCTCTCTCTCTCTCTCTCTCTCTCTCTCTCTCTCTCTCTCTCCTCTCACTTTGTGTCTCTATCTTTCTGTCTCTGTCTGTCCTTCTCTCACTTTGTCTCTCTCTGTGTCTGTCTATCTGTCCTCTCATTTTGTGTCTCTATCTCTCTGTCTCTGTCTGTCCTCTCACTTTGTGTCTATCTCTCTGTCTCTGTCTCTATCTTCTGTCTCTCTGTCATTTTCTCACTTTGTGTCTCTATCTCTCTATCTCTATCTTCTGTCTCTGTCCTTCTCTCACTTTGTGTCTCTGTCTGTCCTCTCATTTTGTCTCTATCTCTCTCTGTCTGACTGTCTTTCTCTCACTTTATGTCTCTCTCTGTCTCTGTCTGTCTGTCCTCTCACTGTGTCTATCTCTTTGTCTCTGTCTGTCTCTATCTTCGGTCTCTCTGTCCTCTCATTTTGTGTCTCTATCTCTCTGTCTGACTCTATCTTCTGTCTCTCTGTCCTTCTCTCACTTTGTGTCTCTATCTCTCTGTCTCTGTCTGTTTGTCTGTCTCTGTCTCTCTCTCCCTCTCCCTCTCCCTTTCCCTTTCCCTCTTTTAGCCAACGGCCCCACAGATCTTCACAGGATTTCTCATCCAACCTTTTGGTACCGGAGCCATGCTCCCAACTGGCCAAGAAAGGATAGATGCTAATACCCAGGACACAGCTCTTCCTGCAGGACAAATAGGAGGAAACCCTGCCTTCTGGGGAACCCCAGAAGGCCAGTTCCCAACTCCCAGTGGTCCAGATGATGTATTTGAAGCTACCGTTCCAGTGGGAATTCAAAGAACAACTGAGAGGAGCACCATTGAAGCACCAAATGGTGGGTTTTTCCAAACCCATAAAATGCCCCTTGGCCCTAAAAAGACAGCTGAAGGCAGTATGAGACAGATGTTCTTGGGTGATCTCTCTGCCTTGGCAGATATGAATCCTCGTAACACCGGGGAGCCTCCTTCTTCTGCTTCAGAGCTGACTCCAACAGGAGGCAATCTGATGATTCCTCTGATAGTGCCCCAAGATCCCGACTCCACTACCAGTCCTACCATGTTAATGCTGAGAGGAGACACTCATCTGCCAATGTAGGATGGTGCCAGGCTTGCAATGCATTGTGGGAATTACTGTAGTGGATAGTCATCTAAGTCTGGGAATGAAAATCACTATGTAATGTGCAATAATAACTGAAACACAATTATCTCATGAAAATCCATAATATCTGTAATAGAATTCTACTTAGATAGATTTCAACATGTTTAGAACATGGTTAAAGAAGAGTGTTGAAAAGAAATGTTTCTACATTTGATAAATGGTGGCCCTCCCCCTTCTGCACTGCCCCCAATCTTTCTTCAGTTGAAAAGGCTTCAAATAATTGTCCTTTAATCTGCATAAAAATAATGTTCTATTTGCTTCCAGGAACTGATTAAGAGGCTAATTTTTAAAATCCTCTAACCTGCCACTCAAGTCTGGTGATACAATTGGATATGTTTCATTGTTGATAAAATGGAATGGATTCAGTCCTACTGAAGATGGGCCTAGGAAGCTACAACTCTTTCCCATCCCCCACCTCAAAAAATCTTGGGAGACTATACTGCACCCAGGAAAGATAAACTTGTGGACGAGAAGGAACGTTAACCATGACAGAATGGATTACAACCTTCTTTGAGAAATCACAACCACCCCTGTGTTATGCACCACCTTCTGATTGGGTAGATATGTATGTCAATAAACATTTCAATACTGGACTTCATTTAGTCTCAATTTTTTCAAAATCTTAATTTAGCTTATAATCAACATAAGCTTCAGAGAGAATTGAGCTGATTCAGAAACTCCCTTTACTCAGATCCCTACATGTTGTAAGAGTTCTTTGAAACAGAGATGCTCATTTAAGCCAGGGAGTGTCTAGGGCCCTATGGCATTGAATAGACAGGTAGCATGGCCCCAAGTACTTACCTTGACTTCTTGAATCATTGTAGGATCTCTTCTGTCCCAAAGAACTGCAATCACCATTTTTCAGTGAATGAGTATTTACTGAAAAAGGCACGTTGAAGATACTGCGCTCAAGATGCCATGAAGGCTATAAAGAATTACAAGTCATTCCCTCCCACACCCTTCTCCACCCTCATGAAGCCTAGAAGCCGAGTTAGTACATGTTAGTCACAAATTGTGACATTTGAAGTTTAGTATTGAGATATTTGAGAGAAGGCAAGGTAGCCGATGAAAGTAATCGAAGACTTGACATCTGAATTACATTCTCTGAGAAGATGAATTTAAACCTAAATAGATGTAGGTTTGAAGCCTAGAATAAAAAAAATAATAACCAGCATTTTGTAGTACTTCAAGATTTATAAAGCACTTTATGAATGCTTTCTCATTTTATCCTTACAACAAACTCTAGGAGGTAGGTGCTATTAATATCCTTATTTTTCAGTTAAGGAAACTGAGGCACACAAAGGTTAAGTGACTTGCTCAGGATGACACAGCTATAAATGTCTGAGGCCAGATTTAAACTTGAGACTTCCTGACTCCAAGTCCAAAGCTCAATCCATTGGGCTACCTAGCTGCCTCTGGAGCACTAAAAGAACTAAGATTCATTCAGGCAAGGGGGAAAGTACTTCCCCTCAAAAAAGATAGATAGAGAGATAGATAGATAGATAGATAGATAGATAGATAGATAGATAGATAGATAGATAGATAGACAGACAGACAGACAGACAGACAGACAGACAGACAGACAGATAGATAGATAGATAGATAGATAGATAGATAGATAGATAATTAGATAGATAGATAGATAGATAGATAGATAGATAGATAGATAATAGATAATTAGATAGATAGATAGATAGATAGATAGATAGATAGATAGATAGATACATAGATACATAGATAATTAGATAGATAGATAGATAGATAGATAGATAGATAGATAGATAGATAGATAGATACATAGATACATAGATACATAGATACATAGATACATAGATACATAGATAGATAGATAGATACATAGATAGATAGATACATAGATAGATACGAACTTCAAAGGAGAAATATTTATTACATAAGAGTAAACAAAAACTTCTTGCTATATTGCTCATTTCATTCCATGTTGTTTAGTCACGTCCAACTCTCCATGACCCCATTTGGGGTTTTCTTGGCAAAGATACTCGAGTGTTTTGCCATTTCCTTCTCCAGCTCATTTGACAGATGAGGAAACTGAGGCCAATAGAGTTCAGTGACTTGTCCAGAGTCATGCAGCTAATCATGTGTCTGAGGCCAGATTTGAGCTCAGGAAGAAGAGTCTTCCTGACTCCAGGCCCAGCCCTCTGTCCACTGTGCCGTCTAGCTGCTCTATTTCATTCAGTACTGAAAATTAAAGCTGTACCTGGGAGATGAGTCCTATGTCTATTAGGAGATGGCAGGTTTGTTTGGAAACAACACCGCAGAACCTCAGGTTTTCATTCAGAGTCAGAATTACGTGAGAAAAACGATTCAGGGCTTCGCTGATTAGGCAGTGCAGTCCATCACCAACTCAGCAATGGAGGGACAGTACCCTGCAGTTTTGTTACACTCAGGGCACAGACTCCACTCATTGTATACAAGTCAGGGAGCCCAGAGTATCAGCTGCAACGACCTTATCCAGAACGTGAATACATCAGCAGCTAGGAAAACAGAGTTTTACAGAAAGCAGCTGTCCAGAGCAGGAGCTGAGGCTTGTTTCCTGGCCCTGATTTTACGGGTGTCATGACCCCCTTGCTTCCTGGAACAATGTCTGGAAGCTGAAAACAGAGACTGGGGCACTGTCTTCTTCTTAGCCAACACTGAGTCATAGCTCTTTCCCATCACAGTGTTTCTCTTATCACAGTGGCAGCAAGAAGCCTGAGCCAGAAGCTACCTTGTTACAGACGGCGCTCAACATTTACAAATCGCCACAAATTCCTCGGCCAAATGAAATAGAATAGGCTGCAGCTCTTAGTTACGTGTTTTCCAGATGAAATCGATAAGCTAGGCAACTAGATGGCACGCGAGATAGAACAGTGTTGCCTTAGAGTCAGTAAAGACCTGAGTTCAAATCCTGCCTCAGCTGCCTACTCATTACGTGTCACCCTTAGCTTCCATTTCCTCATCTGTAAAGTGGGGATAATAATAGGGTTGTTGTGAGGATCAGAGGAGCTAATAATTACAATGCACTTTGCAGATCTTCAAGTGCTATATAAATGTTAGCTATAAATTGTATCGTGTTCGGTTCAGCTAGGTGGCACAGTGGATAGAACACTGGCCCTGGAGTCAGGAGGACCTGAGTTCAAATCCCGCCTCAGACACTTGACCCTTACTAGCTGTATGATCCTAGGCAAGTCACTTAACCCCACTGCCTAGCTAAAAAGAAATTGTATCATGATTATCTAGAAGTTGGAGCATCAGTTGATACTGCAATCTAGGCACATTCCAGATACACAGTGAACCAATCCTTGTAATCCAACTATTGTAACTACGATCCCCCAAACATACCCAGCTTTAGCTGCCCTCCCAGTCTCACCCCATAGCCTCTTATATGAAGGAGATACTAATCGACCCATCGGCAAGCAGTCATTCATTTATTAGATGTACACCACCCGTCAGATGGTGCCCTGATGTTCTGGGAGTGATGACCCAGCCTCTGACGCCACACTGAGATGTAGTTGCAATAACTACGTGGCAAAACAAATGAAAAGAAATTCAAATGTGCTGATGGAGTCATGGGATGGCAAGAGTAACCATGGATACAGATGAAGAATAATCAAATTCCCATAGTGTTCATGCCTTGGAAAGCTCTTACTTATTAATCTCCATCACAATCTTATGAGGTATCAGAATCCCCATTTTACAAATTAAGAAATTGAGGTCCAGTGGAACAGTACTATCAAGTGTGCAAAGCCATGCTTAGAAACTAGGCAACTAGGCCTTCTGTCTTCTAGAGCATCGTTCTTTCTCCTAGAGGCAATTGGTGGCAAAGTAGATAGAGTACTGGCGGGTCTGGAGTTAGGAAGACCTAAGTTCAAATACAGCCTTAGACACTTATTATGTGTGTGATCCTGGGCAAGACACTTAACCTCTGTCTGACTCAGTTTCCTCAACTGCAAAAATGGAAGTAATAATAGCATCCACAGTCCATGGTTTTTGGAGGACAAAATTCACTTGGATGAACAAAAGGTCCATAATATCAAGGGAATTAATGAAAACAAATGCAGGGGAAGGTGGCCTAGCCATACCAGATCTTGAATTGCATTATAAAGCAGCAATCATCAAAAATACTTGGTACTGGCTGAGAAACAGAGTGGTGGATCAGTGGAATAGGTTGGGTACACAAGACACAGTAGTCAGTGACTATAATTATCTACCGTTTGATAAACCCAAAGACTCCAGCTTCCAGAATAAGAACTCACTATTTGACAAAAACTGCTGAGAAAACTGGAAAATAATATGACAGAGACTAGGCATAGACCAACATCTTATACCATATACCAAATAAAGTCAAAATAAGTTCATGATTTGGATATAAGGGCTGATACTATAAGCAAACTGGGAGAGCAAGGAATAGTTTACCTGTAAGATTTATGGAGAATGGAAGAATTTGTGACCAAACAAGAGATAGAGAACATTATGAAATGCAAAATGGATAATTTTGATCATATTAAATTGAAAAGTTTTTGCACAAACAAAGCTATCGCAACCAAGATTAGGAGGGAAGTAGAAAACTGGGAAAGAATTTTTACAATTAGTGTCTCTGATAAAGGCCTCATTTCTAAAATATATAGAGAACTGAGTCAAATTTATAAGAATACAAGTTATTCCCCAATTGATAAATGGTCAAAGGATATGAACAGACAGTTTTCAGATGAAGAAATTAAAGCTATCTATAGTCATATGAAAAAATGTTCTATATCATTATTGATTTAGAAATCAATACAACTCTGAGGTATGACATCATACCTATCAGATTGGCTAACATGACAAAACAGGAAAATAATAAATGTTAGAGAAGATGTGGGAAAATTGGAACACTAATGCATTGTTGGTGGAATTGTGAACTGATCCAACCATTCTGGAGAGCAATTTGGAGCTATGCCCAAAGGGCTATAAAAATGTGCATACCTTTTGACTCAGTAATACCATTTCTAGATCTGTATCCCAAAGAGATTATACCAATAGGAAAAGGACCCACATATACAAAAATGTTTATAGCAGCTCTTTTGGTGGTGGCAACAAACTGGAAATTGAAAGGTTGCCCATCAGCTGGGGAATGGCTGAACAAGTTGTAGTATATGAATGTAATGGAATACTATTGTGCTATAAGATATGATGAGCAGGCAGACTTCAGAAAAACATAAAGACTTATATGAACTGATGCTGAGTGAAGTGAGCAGAACCAGGAGAACATTGTGCACAGTAATAGCCACAATATGTGATGACTGACTTTGATAGACTCATCTCTTCTTAGCAATGCAAGGAGCCAAGACAACTCCAAAGGACTCATGATGGAAAATGCTATCCACATCCAGAAAAAGAACTATGAAGTCTGAATGCAGATCGAAGCATATTATTTGCTCTCTTTTTTTCCTTTTTTTTTGTTTGTTTCTTCTTTCTCATGGCTTCTCCCATTGGTTCTAATTCTTCTTTACAACATGACTAAAGTGAAAATAGGTTCAATATTAATGCATATGTAGGGCCTATATCAAATTGCATGCCATATTGGGGTGGGGGAAGGGGAGAGATAGGGAGAAAATTTGGAACTCAAAATCTTATGGAAGTGAATGTTGAAAACTAAAAATAATTTTTAAAAAAAGAAATTAAAAATAAAATTTAAAAAATCAGTCTAAATGAACTGACACATCTTGATTCCAGAAGACCAATGATGAAAAACATTTCTGGTGTCTGGAAAAAAAAAAGGGGGGGGTCATATTATGGGTGTGGCATTTTGCATACACTACCAGAGGTGGCTAACTGGCTCATTGGTATTGATTAACTGATTTTCTTTGGTATAAGAAAGGATTCTATTGAGGAGGAAGGTATTGGGAAGTGACAAAAACTGTCCATAAAACATTTTAATTAATTAATTCTGATGACCAGCTGGGTCCTGGGACACCCTTTTGCTCTTCTTTTGCTTTTTTTCCTTACTGCTTCTCTCTAGGAGATACTTTTGCAATAAAACGTAATAAAAGATTTACTTCACCTTGACAACTGTCCATAAGTTGATGTTTTGAAGGAAAAAAAAACAACGAAATAAAGTATAGACACATTCATTCCCACCTAGTGAATCAGACTATTTTTTTTGCCTCCACAAGCCTTGCCTGCTCCCCTCCTTGTAATTTGAGTCTGCTTTACTTTTCCAGTAGTGTCTCCCCGGCTGAACTGAAGCTGGTGATAATACCATCTTGGGAAACCTGCTCATGAATGCTCCCAAACAACCCAAAACAAGTAGGTACAAGATGAGTGGGATGTCAGCTATTTGCTTTCATTGCCATACCGTAAGTGAGAAAAAGAAATCCTTTCTGGTTTTCAGAGTCCAAATGTCAGTCATAGAGACTTGAGTCACTAAAATAACAATATATTCAAACCGATACATTTGTCTGGATTTCTGAAAGCAGAAAGTCAAATATAGACACACCACAAAATTGGCAGTGGTGACATAGTCTAACATGGCGTAGTTTGCAAATCTCCCTAAGGGCAGGTAAAAAGTTTTTTAGACACCTTGATTATGTGTACTATGGTGGGGAGGGGGGAGAAATGTGTGCCCAGATGACTTCCTTCTTTTACACAGAACACTTTGGTTCATCTCTTTTCATTGGTCCTTAGAGACAGATAAAATAGACAACAGCCTATTTGGTATAAAAGGCACCCCAAAGATTCACTTACCACCAAGTATCTTCCCCCTAAATTTCAAAAAGTAATCATTATTCTCTTATTTTTGTAATCTCAGTAAAGATTGCCTCCGCCAGTAATGGAGCTGTCCAGAGTAGCTTCAGAGGTCCATAAGAGAGAAGATAGGCACTGTGTGTTCTTTGGAGAGTTCCATGACGGGCAAAGCTGAATCTCTGACCCTGCGACATTCATGGGGCGATCTAAGCACCACAGTAAAGCTTGGAGAAATAATTTTACAGGAAAATGTAGGGTTTGAGGTCCCTCTTTAATGAACTAGGGCTAAGAGGCACAGATAAGAATGGAGCTACATACAGAGACTCAGCTCAGTTCCTCAGAAGGAAAGTCGGCACATTCTTTTTAAGGAACCTCCAGGAAAACACATGGACCCAGAGCTGACTGTAAACAAAGGCAGCATTGGTGCAACAATAAAATTTTTAGGCAAAGTGGAAATGATGGGACAAGGCCTCCTGGACACAGAGGAGGAGCCTACAGAGAACACCGATCAGAGGAATATTACAATCAAGCAGAAGCAACAGTCAAGATACAGCAAGTGACAGAGCCACAATGTTCCCAGTACAAGTTATGCCTGTGCGTGTTCAATGGGAAGGGTTATCTATAAATATTCAGTTCTTTGACCCTTTTGGAGGGAAGAGTTGGGAATGGGACAAGCTAGTCCGGTAAGAGTGAAGGATGGGATAGGCCCTTCAGAGGTAGGTTCATGTTGGGGAGAGAGGAAAGATTGACTCTGTAAAGACCACAAGACCCTCTTTTGGTGAGAGGATCCCCACTTAAGGTAGTTCTACAAATATGGGAGACTGTGTGGGTCCCTGAGGAAGCTAGAGACCCATGAGTGATTGGAGATTTGCCTTAAATGTTAGTGGGTATTATATTTTCTATTAAGTGAAATGAAATCTATCTTGTATTCAGTGTATCTAGCTTAAGGGCTTGTATGGGGACTTAGGATCAATTTCCTTTCCTATAGCAGCCTGGACATAAGCTATATTATAACATTTACTGAATGGGGTATGTATTTCCTCAATGTCTAATGAAGGTTCCCCTGAGAACTCTGGCTCTGGACCCCCTTGCCACTTTCTGTTGGACTAATCAGTTATGTAAATCAAAGCTCAAACTCCCACTAGCACAATGCTCTTTATTCATACAGGAGTAATAGATCAAATAGAAAGTATTTAAGGAAGGAGAGCAAGATAGCTCACAGGACAATAATGGGCAATAGTATTTTCCCATATACAAATGCATATAATCTTTTACATCTCCCAAAATGGCGGACGGGGAAAAAGGCTCCCAAGGAAGCAGTCTTCAAGGAACTCAAATTCTAATAGGAGAGAAAATATGCACATATATAAGTACATAAAAATACTACTAGTAATAATAATAGCTTATTTGTTTCCAGCTCTTCATGAACCCATTTAGGATTTTCTTGGAAAAAATACTGGAGCGGTTTGCCATTTCCTTCTCCAACTCACTTTACAGTTGAGGAAACTGCTGCAAATAGGGTTAAAGGACTTGCTCAAGGTTACACAGCTAGTAAGTGTTTGAGGCCAGATTTGAACTCAGGGGGATGAGACTTCCTGACTCCAGGCCTGGGACTCTGTCCACTGCACCACCTAGCTGCATTTCTGTAGAGCTTTCAAGGTCTGCAAAGCACTTTAAAATACATAAAATATATCACAAAAAATAACCTTAGGGAGAAAGGCATAAGAACCTGGAAGACCCAAGAAATATTTCATGTAGAAGGTGGAGCTTTAAACTGAAGCTTGAATGAAATCAATGATTCCAAAAAAGTGGATGTAAGGAGAGAGCAGATTCCAAGGCATGCAAATGGAAGGGTGTGGCCAGAAGAGGAAGAGCTTTAAATACCAAATCAAGATATTTCTAGTTTATCCTGGAGGTTATGGTTAGCCTCTGGAATTCATTGGGTATAAGGGAGTGACATGGTCAGACCTAAACTTTATGAAAATCACTTTGTCAGAGGTATGAAGCGTGGATTAGACAAGGGAGACATTGAGACAGGGAGACTAATTTTGTGGGTATTTCAGTAATCCAGAAGAAGGTGAAATAAAGCCTGAAGTAGGATGGTCATTATGTGAGTGGAAAGAAAGAGATAAATGAAATTGAGACCCACACACAAGGAGTACAAGGCAGAATTTGGATACAGTCTCCCACCTCAGTCATTTCAATGATGTCTGACCCTTCATGATCCCATTTGGGTTTTCTTGGCCAAGACACTGGAGTGGTTTATCCTTTGCTTCTCCAGTTCATTTTGCAGATAAGGAAACTGAGGCAAACAGGGTTAAGTGACTTGTCCAGGGTGACACAGCTAGTCAGTGTCTAAGGTCGCATTTGAACTTAGGAAGATGAGTCTTCCGGATTCCAGGGTCTACACCCTGTCCACTGCATCACCTGGCTGCCCACTGAGTCTCCCACCAAAAATCCACAGAACCTTCTATTACCCTGCACTGCCACAGTACACACTTCAAGTATATGCCTTGCTTAGCTACCTGAAAGGATTTGGTTTTATATTGAATTTTCTGAAATGTGTAACTTATTTAGTTACTTATTCATTCTAATGAAAGTTTTCTAATTTGATTTCTTCAAGTTTTTCCTCCCTTCGCATCAGACACATGGCTTGATTTCAATTTGTTTGAAAGGATCTTGCATGCCCTCTGCTGGCTAGAGAGAGAGAGAGAGAGAGAGAGAGAGAGAGAGAGAGAGAGAGAGAGAGATGCCTCCACAAACTGAGGAAATATTCTGTGGAAGATGAGCACCCATTGGGGGAAATGAAGTACTTTATCGACAAAGTAGTATGTGCACCCCCAATCAGGAGGAATAAATCAGAGAAAGGTTTCTCTGGGTAATGTAATACGAACTGTATGGCAAATGCCCTAAACTTGTCCTTGGCATATAGTCATCGCAATCAGTCAGTCAGTAAACATTTATGAAGCACCTAATGTGTGTCAGGAACTGTGCTAAACTGTAGGGATACAAAAAGAGACAGAAGATAGTCCCTTATTATAAAAAAGTAAACAAGTACATACAAACAAACTACACACAGCATAAACAGGAAATGACTGAGAGAGAAGGCTCTAGAATTAAGAGGCACCAGGAAGGGCTTCCTGCAGAAGGTAGGATTTTAGTTGGGACTTAAAGGAAGCTGAAAGCCAGCAGGCAGAGATAGGAAGAGCATCCCAGGCATGCAGGACAGTCCAACAAAATTCCCAGAGCCAAGAGGTGGAGTGTCTTGTTCATGGAACAGCCAGGAGGCCAGTGTCACTGGAGTATGAGAAGACTGGAAAGGTAGGAGGGGCTTGGAACATCAAACGGAGGATTTTGTATTTGACCCTACAGACAATAGAGAACCAATGGAGTTTATTGGTGGGGGGAGGTAGGGGGTATATGGTTAGACCTGCATTTTAGGAAAATCACTTCAGTGGCTGAATGGAAGATGGCTTAGAGTGGGGAGAGACTTGAGGTAGGCAGACCCACCAGCAGGCTATAGCACCATTCCAGAGGTAAGGTGATAAAGGTCTGCAGGGAGGGGCAGTGTCAGAGAAGAGGAGGGGGCATATTCGAGAAATGTTGCAAAAGTGAAATTGATAGGCCTTGGCAATAGCTTGGATATGGGGTGTGAAGTTGTGAAGATTCCAGGATGACTCCTAAGCTGTGAGCCTGAAGGACTGAGAGGGTGTTGTTGTCTTTCACAGTAATAGAGAAATGAGGAAGGGAAAAGATAATGGACAGTTCTGGACACGTTGAATTTATTATTCTTGTTATCTGTCCTCCATTCTTGAAGAGGACCATGACATCAGGTAGGTGATGCCATGACTTGCAAGTGAATTGGATTTCTTCTTGTTGAATTTAAAGTGATTACTGGACATCTAATCAGAAATGTCTGAAATTGGAGATGTGAGATTGGAAGTCAGCAGAGAGGTTGGGCACAATAAGGTAGATTTGAAAGTCATTTGCATAGAGATGGGAATGAAATCCTTGAGACCTGTTAAGATCCACAGTGAAGTAATTTAGAGGGAGAAGAGAAGAGGGCCCAGGACAGAACTCTGTGGGACACCTATGGTTAGAGGATATGATCTGGATGAGGATCCAGCAAGGTAGATAAAGAGAACCAGGAGAGAGTGGTGTTCTGAAAACCTAGAGAGAAGAGATTATCAGGGAGGAGTGGGTGGTAAACAGTGTCAAAGGCTACAGAGAAGTCAAGGAGAATGAGGATCAAGAAAAGACCATTCATAGATTTGGCAATTAAGAGATCATCAGTAACCTTGGAGAGAGCAGTTTTGGTGGAATAATGAGGTTGGATACCATAATGTAAAGAGCTGAAAAGAGTGAGAGGATAAAAAGTGGAGGCCCCAAATTGAGAGGATGCCCATCAATTGGGGAATGGCTGAGCAAGTTGTGGTATATGAATGTAATGGAATACTATTGTTCTATAAGAAATGATGAACAGGCTGACTTCAGAAAAACCTGGGAAGACTTATATGGTCTGATGCTGAGTGAAGTGAGCAGAACCCAGAGGACTTTGTATACAATAGCAGCCACGTTATGCAATGACTAAGAATGTTAAACTGAACCCTTCTCAGCATTATGAGGATCTAAGACATCTCCAGAGGCCTCGGGATGGAAAATGCTGTCCACATCCAAAGAAAGAACTATGGAAGTTGAAGTGCTCTCACTTATTTTTACCTTAAGTTGAATTTTGTTTCATCTTTCTGATGGTTCCTCCTATTGGTTTTAATTTTTACTTACAACTTCACTAATGTGAAAATATGTTTAATGGGTATGTAAATGTAAAGCCTATGTCAGATTGTGCGCTGTCTTGGGGGGGGAGAAAAAGGGAGAAAAAATTTTCAACTCAAAAGCATATGGAAAAAAAATTTTAAAAAATAAAATTAAATAAATTTAAAAAAAAAGAAAAAGAAAAAAGTGGAGGCCCCAATCATAAATTGCCTTTTCAAGGATAGTAGCCACAAAGGGCAGAAGAAATATGGGCTAATAATTAGCAGCGATAGAAAGAGCAAGTCAAAGTGGGGGAGACATAGGCATATTTGTAAGCAGTAGGGAACATGCCAATAGAGAGGGAGAGACTGAAGATGAGTGAAAGAGTGGGCATGACAGAAGGGTGAATCTGTTGGAGGAGATGGGATGGAATGGGATAACCTGAGCAGGTAGAGTCAGCCTTGGCATGTGAGACAGAGGTGGAGGAAGAGATAGTAGCAGAAGGCATCTGAGTGATAGGAGATGAGGAGGAAGGGAAAGAAAGAGAATGACTCTAATTTTTTCTTTAAAATATGAGCCAAAGTTCTCAGCTGAGAGGGGGAGGGGAAAACAAGAGGATTGAAGAGGGATCTAAAGGTTTGGAAGAGCTGTTGTGGAGTGTAGGATAATGAGCCGCTAAGGCAGGTATTGTCTAACAGCAGTGAGGTCCCAGCTGCAAATTTGTAGTGGACCCAATCAACACTGTTGAGTGATTTTCCCCATCTTCACTCAGCAGCACATTTGTAAGAGTGGAGGTGATGGTAGGAGTGGTCCAAGGCTGAGGCTTGGCAGGACACAATTGGAGAAAAGATATGGGGACTGGGGATTCAAGAGAGAAAGACGATATAGAGTTGAATTTCTTCATCAAATAGTCAAGATGGGGGAAACAGGAAAGAGTTATTACTGCCGGGGAGATAACTGAGTGGTCGAGGTCACAGTGTGGACAGAGTAGTGTTTGGCAAGGGAAGGCAGAGGAAGAAATAGAAAGCCAATGGATTATGTTTGGATGAGGAGATTTCAGAATTCTTGAACGTGGAAGTGGTGCATTTGTGAGTTATGCCAAAATCAAGGGTATGACCATCTTCTGTGGAGCTGAGGTGGGGTGGAGCAAGTGAGTAGGTTGAAGAACTTCATGTTCATGGTGTTTGAAGGACAATCAACATGTATGTTGAAGTCTAGTAGAACAGAAGTTCATATGGTTAGTCACAGAGTGTAGAGGCAGAGTGAGGCAAGGGCCCTTTGGTATTTCTAAAATTCATTACATATTACCCCATTTGACCCTTACCACAACCCGTGAAGCAGGTGCTACTATTATCCCCATTTTACAGATGAGTAGACAGACTCACAAAGGTTACATGCTTACCCAGTGTCACACAGCTGGCAAGTAGCAAGGCACAATGGAGAGAGGGCTGTATTTGCTTAGGAATAACAGCAACAGCTCCCATTTTTGCAGCTCTACATCTCAAGAGGGTTCTGTAGAGTGCTAGAGGAGCACAATGTCCAACAAGGCTTGTGTCTACAGCACCAAGTTACTCATAGGTAAAAATGACAACAGCCCTTTCCCCTAAACCACAGGACTTTTCAGAACACTTCTTCATTAACCTCAATGTTCCTCTCTGGGTTCTAAAGAGTCTAGGGCAGGAGTCCCTAACCTAGTTTGTGTCTTGGCCCCCTTGGGCAGCCTAATGAAACTTCAGAGAATGCTTTAAATGAATACAATAGATAGGATTATAAAAGAAACTAATTGCATCGAAATGCTGTTATCACAATATTGAAAGAAAAAACCAAGTTCATGCCACGGGCTACAGTATGGACTGAAGATAGAGAAGTAAATAGATTGATATGATATGATATGAATAGAAATCAACATAGACATAGATGATATAGATACACTCTCTAGAAAATCATTAGGAATATACGAAACATTCCCTTTAAATGCCTAAATCCTTCCTAGACAATTCTGGGGTGGGGGTAGGGGGCGGGTTAGAATTCTCCTTTCTCCATTAGATTTGGCGTCTTCACTTTCAATTATACTCTATACGTTCATAGTGAGACAAACTCATCCTAGGTGGCTGTCAACTTGTGGTTTTTTTTAAAACTGTTTCAAATGGTACGATGTAAACATAGACATAGATGATATAGCTATAGAAACACATTCTAGAAAATTATTAGGAATAGCCAAGACATTCTCTCTAAATGTCTACTCTAAACTCTCCCTCACCTATTCTGGGGAGGAAGTTTCCCTTATCAATAACCCTTCCCCCCATAAATATGAATATAACCCCACTTCTGACCAAGCTTGAAGTGGTTGTTCAAGGGAGGTGGGGGTAGTCCTGTGAACTATGTGCTACATTATTCCTGATTGGCTAAGAGTTGCAGCATACTTGTATACTAGAATGGAACTGTTCAAGAACTTTGAGACAGATGTTAAAGAGAGACAAAAACAGAATTTTTCATGGCTTCTGGGAATCCTTAGAGCCACAGACATGTAAGGGAAGCCAGCACCCTCATGCCCCTTGACTTCCAGCACTTGCGATCCAAAAGAATGCTAACTACAAGCTCCTTTTGCAGGAGGTGTCTTGAATGAGTGGGATCCATGAAAAAAGATTACCATAGAATATGTTGCCTGCAGACCACAACATCTTGCAAGCCTAGCACCAACAGCACCAAGATACCCTCAAACTAAGCGCTGAATCAACTCCTCCCCCATGGCACCTGGAAGGCATTTTCTTATAAATTGAACACTTTCCTTACAAATCTCATTCTACCTCTTAAAAGTAGAGACTGCTACAAGCAGACTCTCTCAGGAGTGGAAAACTTGTTCTCCCCGTCACATTGCTGTCTATGTGACCTTGGTTATTTGGGGCCTCAGTTTTCTCATTTGTAAAACTAGACAACCCCTAAGGTCCCTTTCAGTTCCATGATGCTACAAAATGGCCCAGAAGACTCTTAGCAGTGTTGGTAACAAATTTCCAAAATACCGAATTCACTCTCTAAACTCTTTAGGCAGCTAGCCCATAAGTCCACCCAGAGGGTTCCTGGAAAGCTTGGAAGGCTTCTAGGATGTACTGAATGCTCCCTGAAGGGAGACATTAGGAGAAATTGTTGGCATTTAGTTTACAACCCTATTTCCAAGGGATCACCATGTCCCTTTCTCATAGGATTTAGCAGCAGCAGCAAAAAGAAATGACCCACTCAGAAAAGAGAGACAAATGACTCAGAATTATCAGTCTTACATGGAACATACAGCTGCTCACCACAAGAAGAATTAGGAACAGTCTGAGGTCATCCAGACAAGATTTAATCTTCCCATTGGTTTCCAAACTTCAGAATCAGCATAGTCAACCGTTACTGCAGACACTCTCTTCTTTCCCCCTTTCATTACCTGATGTCTGTTTGATGTGGTGAACTAGATATGACATTTCATGAGGCAATGCTATAATTCTAGGAATCAGTGCTGTCCATGACTGAGAGTCTCCCCACCACATCGTGCCCCAAAATTGCCTACAGCAAAGATCTGTGGCTTAGACTCAGACCAACTTCAACCAACCAGGTTTTTTAGACCCTGTGAGCACAGCAATTTTTACCCAAAAGACCTGTATCCATTCTACCTATGATGTTCTAAGAAATTATATCATGGAGAAATTGCATATGTTTGAGTCTTGGAATGAGGTCAGAGACTACAGACAAATTTCTCTGTATGCATTCAAGACTTTGTATGAACTTTTTTCCACCTATTATATACCATATTTCCTTCTGCTCATTGGAACAAATTTTGCCCTCCCAACAGGTCTATCTCAACATTCTTCCCCAAACACACCAAAAGCAATCATGACTTCAGACCTTTTCTTATGCTGAACTCCCTTCTAGGATTTATATTTAATTCAGTTTACTTAAACAAAAACCTACAAGCTATTATTATTGTGAAGTATTGCACTGCAGCAGGGGCAGCTAGGTGGAACAGGGGATACAGAGCTGGCCCAAGAAGCAGGAGGACCTCTGTTCAAGTCCAGCCTCAGATACTTACTAGCTGTATAACCCTGGGCAAACCACTTAACATTCTTTGCCTCAGTTTCCTCATCTATAAAATGAGCTAGAGAAAGAAATGGCAAACCCTCCAGTTATCTTTGCCAAGAAAACCCCAAATGGGGTCATGAAAAGTCAGACATGACTGAAAGTGGGACATGACTGGGAAAATGTAAGGAAAAAGAGAATGCTTTCTAATGATGGAAAGAGTCAGAGGAGGCTTCGTGGTAGAGGTGGCTGAACCTTGAAAAAAAGAAAAGGAAGATGCTTTATCATCAAGATGGCAAATTAGTTGCTTTCTTCAATCTCCAAACAAAGGAATTATGTTCCTAATGTAGAGATAAAGCCACAAGATAAGGAGATAGAACAGGCCCAGGAAGTAAGAAATATTACAAATTAATACTAAGAAACTTGATTACACAGAATTCTTACTCAATACCCCACTCCCCCACCTCTACATGTGTGGTGAGGGGCATATCTACCAGGGCTCCCTGCCATACAGTATAGGCAATTTATTTTTCCTTAAAAGATACTGAAACCATCCCCAAGACTTAATTGACTCTGAGAATTAAAAGCTCAGGTAAGCTGACACAGTTTCCTGGTCACCCTAATACAAAAGAGCCAAGGTACAAAGAGTTCCATTGTACTTCTGACTGGCAGAGCAGAAGAATGACCAACACTAGAATAAGGAAACTGTTCAGTTGAGTCAGGGCTGCACCATCACTAAACAGTCCTTTTTCTGCTTTGAATGTCCTTCCCCTGCTATGGCTAAATAAGCCTTTTGTTGTTAACTACCAGATGTTCTACCAGTGTCTCATTTTTTTTCCCAATCTTGAACCTGAGGTATTACATTGGCCTGGGTCAAGCCTGACCTTGGTCAGAACACCATGCCTAGGTCACAAACAAGTCCTAAGCTGCAGGCTTGTGCTGCTGGCCCCAGGGTAGGAACTCCTTGGCCCAATTTCAGTCAAACACCTGCAGCCCCCATCCCATCCCTAGCAAGAAGCAGCAGATGTTGACTCTACCCAACCATGTGAACCAAAGGAGGAGTGTAGAGGGAGGAATTAGGCAGGTAGAAAATGATATAGCCTTGGGACCCAGAGAAAGATATGTGATACTAATAAATGAGGAGGAGACAGAGAGTTAATGATGAGGAATGCAAGATAAAGGTAACAACAGCAATAATAATAGTTAGCATGTAAGTAATGTTTGAGGTTTTCAAAGTGCTTTGCATATGTTGTCTCATTTGAGCTTCACAGAACCCCGGGAGGTAAGTGCTATTATTATCCATATTTTGCAGTTGAGGAAACTGAGGCAGAGGTTAAGAAACTTGCCCAGGGTCACACAGCTAGTAAGTATCTAAAGCAGAATTTGAACTCAGGTCTTCTTGACTCCAAGTCCAACAAAACACCAGAAATACCAAGGAGAAAAGAATAAAAACCCAGTGCACAAAATAGATAAACTAACAAAAAAAGACATAAAAATCAGATGTTAAAAAGGGGGGGGGTGGAAGGGAAATCAAATAAGTAAAATGAAAAGTGAACAGGGTAAAATCACAACAGAGGAGAAATGAAAAGAATTATCAGAACTTCTATTTAGAACTATGTATCAGCAAAGCTGAGAAGTCAAAAGAAATGGAGGAATATATTGAGAACAAAAAATGGCCAAATGAACAGAACATGAAATGGAAAAAGAAGGGAAGAGAAGGAAAGAGAATAAGCACTTTTGTATCACCTACTAGGTGTGAGGCACTGTGCCAAGTGCTTCTTACAATTATTATCTCATTTAAGCCTTACAACAACCGTTCGAGGTATGAGCTTTCATCATCCTCATTTTGCACTTGAGGAAACTGAGGTAAAACAGAGGTTAAGCAATTTGCACTGCTTTGACCAAAGCTCTGTTCCCTGGCTCACCAGAAGGTTTATTCTTAATCAATCCAAATCCAGAAAAAGAAACTTAAATCATTATAATGGAATTACCAAGAAAAAGGAATCTGGGTCTAGATGGATTTACAAAGGAATTCTAGCCAAACTTTTTTAAAACAATGTCTATTTGACACAATTTAGTCTTTAAAGTTGAGGGGCAGTATTCTATTAAATCCCTTTTATGAGATAAATATGATTGTAATACATAAATGAGGAAAAGAAAGGAAAGAAAGCATTATAGACTATTACTATTAATTAAAATAAATTTGAAAAATGTTAAATATCATCCTGGCAAAAAGATTGTGCATGTGTATATATATGTGTATGTTCAAGTTGGATTTATATCAAAAATGCAGGAATGATTCAACATTAGAAAAACAATTTATATAACCATGTTAAAAACAAAAAACATCCAAAACCTCATGATTTTATTAATAGATTCAGAAAAGAACCTTTGACAAAGTACAAAACTGATTTGTGCCAAATAAATAAAAAGCAAAGGCACAGAAGACACTTTTTAAAAAGCATATAACTAGCCATCTCTAAACCCAGAAGTTAGTATTATAGTCAAAGGGGAATTACTAGAAGCTTTCCTAATAAATATGGGAGTAAAGCACAATTATCCCACGATGATTTGACATATTGCTAGAAATGTTAATGATGGTAATAAGACAAATAAAAGATACTAAATGCATCAAGGAAGACAAAATTATACTTGTTTAAAGTGTAATTGTTGACATAGAAAAGACCAGAGAATCAGCAAAGGAACTAATTATGACATTAGCATTAATAAAATAACATGATACAAAATAAACCCATAAAATCAATAACATTTATATATAACAATAAAAGAAACCCAACAGGAAATGTTAGAAAGTTCCACTCAAAATAACTACAAAATGTTGAAAATATTCTCTAAGATAAATTCAAAACCTGTATAAATAAAATTACAGCTCTTTAAAGAAATGAGGCAGCTAGATGGTGTAGTAGATAAAGTGCCAGGTGTGGAGTCAGGAAGACTACTTAAATCCAGCCTTACTAGCTATGTGCCCCTGGGCAAGTCACTTAACCCTGTTTGCCTCAGTTTCTTCATCTGTAAAATGAGCTAAGGAAGGAAATAGCAAACCATTCCAGTCTGCCAAAAAAAAATGTGGTCACAAAGAATCAGATATGGCTGAAATGACTCAACAATAAGAAAAGAAATAAATATTATTTTAAAGAGGACTAAGATATAATAAAAACGATGATAAAACCTAAATTAATTTATAGATTTTGTGCAATAATAATCGAACTGCCAAGGGATACTTTATAGGGCTAGACTCAATAATAACAAAATTCCTTTAGAGAGACAAAAGGTCATTCAGTTCTTTGTGCTTAGAAAATGCATCATTTATTGCTGTCTCCAACTCTATAAATTCTTGACAAAGAAGCCAAAAACCATTGTAGGAGCTGTGCAGAATAAAGTTTCATCCAGCCAAATATTCAGTCCCTGAAATGACTCCAAGGAAAATTTTGTAGGAGAAAATGGTAATTATGTTCCATGACCTAGCCCTCAAAGACTAGGGATATACCTTGAACCCAGAAATACTCTAATCACAGTTTACAGCTTTGTAAGGTTTAGTGGTTTACAAAGCCTTTTCCTCACAACACCCTTATGAGGTAGGTAGTACAAGTATTAGCATTTCTATCTCATAGCTGATGAAGCTGAATCTCAGAGAGGTAAAATTATTTTCCCAGGGGCACACAGTTAGTTTAGTGTCAGTGCTGGCTCTTGAACCCAGATATCTTTATCCCAAGTTAAATGTATTTTTAAATTTTCTTTCCCTTCAATTCCCTCCCAACAAATAAATAAATAAATAAATGGGCCATCATAACGAATTGCATAATCCAGCACAAACATTGCAATGTCTAAACATGCATGTTTCATTCTAGATTTTAAGTCTGGCAGGAGGTGGGTGGCATGATTCATCTTCAGTCCTCCGCAGTTGTGGTTTATCATCTCATTAATCAGAATCCTAAAGCCATACAAAGTTGTTTTTCTCTACATTGTGTAAACTGTTCCATTTCTGCTCACTTCATTTTGTATCAGGAGATAAAGGTCCTCCCAGTGTCCTCTGAAACTTTTCAACTGATCATTTCTCATGACAAAATAATATTCCGTTACATTCATATAACACAATTTGGTCAGCCACTGCTCGATAGTTGAGCATTCTCTTAGTTTCCAGTTTAGAGCTATTATACAAAGTGGCTAGATTTTTTGTCCTTTCTTTAATCTTTTGTGGGTTGTGGGCTATTTGGGTCAAAGGATATACACAATTGAGTAACTTGTAGGCATAGTTCCAAATCGTTTTCTATAATAACTGGACCAAATTCACAGTTCCAACAACAATGTATGTGTGCCTGTTTTTCCACAGTGTCTCCAACATTTGTCATTTTCCTCCTTTGTCATCTCTGCCAATCTGATGGGTATGAGATGGAACCTAAAAGTTGTTTAATTTTCATTTCTCTAATTATTAGGGATTTTTCATATGACTATAGAGGGCTTTGATTTTTTTGTCTGAAAACTGCCTGTTTATATCCTTTGACTATTTATCAACTGGGGAATGGCTAGTATTTTTTATAAATTTGACTCAGTTCTCCATATATTTGAGAAATGAGGCCTTTGTCAGAGATGCTTGTTAATTTTGGTTGTACAGGTTTTGTTTTGTGCAAAAACTTAAATTTTATACAATCAAAATTATCTATTACCTTTTGTGAAACTCTTTATATTTTGCTTGGTCCTAAATTTTTCCCTTATCCATAGATGTGACAGATAAACTATTCTATGCTCTCCTAATTGCTTTATGGTATCACCCTTTATGTGTAAATGATGTACCCATCTTGATCTTATCCCGGTAAAGGGTGTGAGATATTGGTCTATGCTTAGTTTCTGTCATACTGTTTTCCAGTTTTCTCAGATGTTGTCAAATGAGTTTTTATTCCAAAAGCTTAGATTTCTTCCTTTGAAAACTTTCTTTTCATATTCTTTAACCATTTAGATATGGAAGAATGCTTCTTAGTCTTAAACATTTCAATCAGTCCCTTATATAACTTGTATTTGAGATAAAAGATAGGCATGCCATGTGACTGTAGCCCAGGCATTCACAAACATTGCTGAAATGGAGTTCACTGATGTCTCCAAGGACATGGTGTACTCAAGTACCCAACACACAACTTGATCTGGGGTCTTCATCAATGTGGATACTAACACCAACAACACTACTACCTACATTGCAACCCATGCCTGCCTTCCCTTCCTGTGTGGCTCCTGTCCATGTCTTCCCATAAACCCAACAAGTGATCCACCCAACACATTGGGGCCCTTCCTCACAAGGGTGTCAGTGTGCACAATGTGCATGTTGTGAGCACTTAATATGTTTTTCATACATTCCTTCATATCACTGGAACACAGGGGTTCTCCATCAGCTATCCCTTACTCTGGCCACATGACCAGCTTGTCACAAGTCCTGCAAGACACCCTATGAATGGTATTATAATTCCAGCCTTGACAAGTTCACGGCATGTCTGTGGACACCTATGATAGCTACATTCTGACATCTGATATCCTCCCATTTTTCAAATGCTTCTGCCTGCCTCAAGACTCTCTCTGCTCCAGTGCATTCTCCACTCAGCTAGCAAATTGATCTTCCAAAGGATAAAGGTCTGATCATGTCAACACCTATCGCCTCTCATTAAACTCGGTGGCTCCCTATTACCTCCTGTGTTTGGCTTTTGAAGTCCTTCAAACCTTTCTAGCCTCCTGACAACTTTGATCCAGTGACACTGGTCTCACTGAGGTTCCTCAAACAAGACACTCCGTCCGCCTTCTGACTCTGATCGGGGGCTCAAGCTTAGGGACTCCTCTCCTCCTCCCCTAAGCCCCAGCCAGGTTGTCCTGAAAACATTCTTGCTCCCTGCAGTACCGCATTCACCAAGTGTGTGCTCACTCCTCCTCACCCACAGCCACAGCCTGGGATCACAACTGGTCAGGACTACGAGGCCTGGCTTCCGGAAACAGCAGGGGAAGGGGGTGTCCTTCAGTCTTCCCCCGCTCAGCCCCTACTGCTCCTTAACTGAACGTTTGTGACAGCAAAGTGCCTGCAGTGAAAGTTCTTGAGGCCTCGTCTTCTCCCTCAGGGCCTCCGGGCCTCCTGCTTGTCGATTCAGTGAAGTGTCCTCCAGGTGTTTACACCTCTGAGGTCCTCTCAAGATGTCTTAGGAGCAGAACTACTTTACCCCTTTATTTTTGCTGCTCTGTGTTCATTTCGTGGTGATTTTCTGTCTATGGAGGAAATCTGGAGAGCCTGGAAATTTCTGACCTACTCCACCATCTTCCCAGAATGCCCCAACTCCATGCATTTTCACTGGGGATCCCCTATGCCTAGAATATTCTCTCTCTCTCTCTCTCTCTCTCTCTCTCTCTCTCTCTCTCTCAGCTTCCCTGGGTTCCTTCAGATGCCAGCTAAAATCCTGCTTTCTATAAGTCTTTCCCAGTCCCCTTCATACTCGTTCCTTTCCTCTGGCATTATCTCCATTTTATCCTATTTCTTGTATGTACATAGCTGTTCACATATGAGCTCCTTGAAGGGAGATTCTCCCCCCATCCCATTTTTTTATACCCGACATTTAGCACAGTGCCTGGCACATACCAGGCTCCTAATCAATGCTTGTTGATGTGCTGACAAGAAATCAAAGAGACCTTCAATCCAGCCTTACAGAACAGAATACGTGGAGGAATATCTGAGGCACACAGAGAAATTCATTAGGGAATGGAAGGGATGGAATTCATTTTGATAAGAAGAAAATTTAGCCAAGTACATGACAATCGTTTGACAAATATAAGACTAATCCTAGACACTATTATGGGCTACCAAAAAAAAGTCAATGAAACCGATTTGCCTCATGGGTTTCCATTACTTCATGATATATGTTTAGTTTTCTATTGTTTTTCCATTATTCCTTTTAGAATGTTTCTTTCCTTCTGATAAAATTCAAAGCCAACTGACTATGCTGACACATTTTGCATTTTGCTGACAAATTAATTCTTTTGATTTCTGGAAGAGAGAAAATTTGACCCTTTCTCAGTTTTCTTCCCTTTGCTTTTCCTGGATAATTATACCACTGGTGCCTTCAGACTTTGCCTAGCAGGCAGACATGTGAGTTAAACAGGATATGATTTTCTCCTCATGGGTTGAGGCCTGTTAGATCATAAAGTCTGCTGACTGACCAGAAGCCCTGGAGAAACAATGGTAGGTTGGCTTGTTTTTGAGGATTTGTTGGAAGGTTGTGCTCAGGGAGACGTTATATAAAAAGTAACTCGCAAACATGCACATCTGAACTTGAAATAACAATGCTGTGTATTGCCAGAAACATCATTTCTTTTGCAAACAGAGGCATGAGAGAGAGGGAGGGACCAACCGAAAACAGAAAGGGAATTTCAAATTCTGCAACGGCATATAGAATAAAGGTGATGCAAGCTCTTGGTGCCTGGCATCCAGATAAGGCTGTGGTCAGGGCCCTAACTAGCAATTTTTACACCTGGAGAAAGTTGAATGAAACATGCCCTCAAATGTTGAGGGGCAATGGGGGAAGTGTGGTTCTCATGGGTGAAGTCCCCAGAACATAAGACAACTGTTGCTGGGGGAATCGCTGCCATGAAGAAATAGGGATGGATAAATCAGACTGGGAAAAAACTCACATGGAGTGTCCCCAGAGGGGAAGGGAGCCCAAAGATCATCTGTGTGCCTCCTATTTAAAATAACTATTCTTACTACATACTATGCTTAGTTGTTTCTACAAATGTTCTTAGTACCCTCTACATTTTGACACCCTGGGACAAAGCCCTAGTTAGAGATATGGCTACAGTGGAAGCTAACAAGTCCCTCCTTTGTTTCTTGATAAAAAAAATTTATTGACATCTTTTGTTTTTAAGTTTCTCTATGTATCTCCTCATCTTCCTAGGGAGTTATTTCTTATACTGATTTTTAAACGTCCATTTTTAAAGATTTTTTTTCTTTTTAATGACATCATTTGCCTTTATATCATCTTAATTTCTAGATGGGGAAGCTAGGTGGTGCTGCAGTGGATAGAGCTCCACACCTGGAGTCAGAAAGACTCACTTTCCTGAGTTCAAATTCAGCCTCAGACACTAACTAGCTAACCCTGTTTGCCTCAATTTCCTCATCTGTAAAATGAACTGGAGAAGGAAATGGCAAACCATCCCAGTATCTTTGCCAAGAAAACCCAAAATGGAGTCATGGAGTTGGTAATGACTGAAATGACTCACCAACAGAGAAAGCTAGGTGACCAGTGAATACAGTATGGGACTTGGAGTCAGGAAAACCTGAGCTCAAATCCTACTGCAGACACTTAATATCTGTGTTAACTCAAGTAAGTCATTTAGTATCTGTCTGCCTTAGTTTCCTTTGTGAAATGAGGATCTAATGAGATAAGATATATGAGGAACTTTGTAAACCTTAAAGCATTACATAAGTTCTATTATTATCAATCCTTTTCCCACATCGTCTTCCATTTGGAAGGCCTTCAAATACTTGCAGACAGCCATCATACCCCACTCTCCTGGCTAACCATGTCCAGTCCCTTCAAACAAACCACACACATCAGGGACAAAAGGCCCTTTATCTTTCTGGTTGTCTTCTGGATGCTGCCCAGCTTATCAATGTCTTTCCTAAAATACAACACCCAGAACTGAACAAAAAACTCCAGATGAAGTCTGGTGAGGGCAGAGGACAACGGAACTATCATCACTCTTTTTCTTTAATTTCTGAAAGCCTTGTTCCTCCCTGCAGCCCAATATCTCAATAGCCTTTCTGGCCTCCATATCATGCTGTAAGCACATACTGAATTTGCAATCCACTAAAATCCTCAAATCTTTTAAAGACAAACTGCTGACTAAGCACGCCTTCCCCGTCTTGTACTTACAAAATTGATTGCTTAAACTCCAGTGTAGGACTCCACACTTTATCCTAATTACATTTCACCTTATTAGATTCCATCCAGAGGTCTAGCCTTGCGGGATCTTTTGGGGATCCAGAATCCACCTTTTTGTCAGCCATCCCTTCTGTGTGTCATCTACAAATTTGACAATGGTGGTATCTATCCCTTTATACAAATCAGTGAGAAAAATGTTAAATAACCCAGTGCCAAGCACGGATCCCTGGGACACCCCACTGGAGACCTCTTTCCAAGTTAGCAGGAAATCATCAAAGACTTTGTTAAGTCCAGCCAACAAACCATTTCCAAATCCACCTAATGACGCTGTCCTCTAGCCCACATGTCCTTTTCTTTTCCCTATAGATAGCATAAAATACTTTATCAAATATTGTAAAAAATTGGGGTAAACTATATGCACAATATGCTCATGATTGAGCAACCTCTTCCTTCACCTCTCAGAAAAGTATTAAGCAATGTTTGTTTGACATGACCAATTCTCAAAGGAGTCACACTGCTTTTTATGATCAGAACTGCCTCTCTTATCTCAATGGCCCCTAAATATCTCCTCAATAACACATTCTAAAAACATTCCAGGAGCGGACACAAAGCAATCTGGTCTAGACTTGGCACTCTGTTCTCTTCCTGCTTTGGAAAATCGGGATGTTCGTCATTTTCTAGTGCTGTGCAGTGTTTGCAATGTCACTGACAGTGGCTCAGCAGTCCCAACCTCCAGGGCCCTTAGTACCCAAGGATGCAGTTTATTTGATTCAGGGCACTTGAATTCATCAAAAGCAGGTAGAGGTTTAATTGACAAGGGATGCTGCCTCCATGCGGCAGCTAGGTGGCACAGTGGATAGAGCACTGAGCTTGGAATCTTCCTAGGTTCAAATCTGGCCCCAGACACTTACCAGCTGTGTGACCCCAGGGAAGACACTTAACCTTGTTTGCCTTAGTTTCTTCATCTGTAAAATGAGCTGGAGAAGGAAATGGCAAGCCACTACAGTACTTTTGCCAAAAAAAAAACCCAAAAGGGGTCACGAAGAGTCAGACACAACTGAAATGACCAAACAAAGAGCTGCCTCCATCCATGAGG
This sequence comes from Phascolarctos cinereus, assembly GCF_003287225.1. NCBI lineage: Eukaryota > Metazoa > Chordata > Mammalia > Diprotodontia > Phascolarctidae > Phascolarctos > Phascolarctos cinereus. The sequence continues at coordinate 15,606,977 of NW_027556402.1, forward strand.
ATTGAAAGCCTGTCACATGTTTTCATCCTGTTCTATTCTCAGGCATCTCTTTCTATAAATTTTACAGAGAGATGACTCTCTATATAAGGGCTTCTCCTAGTTTGTTCACTATCTTTAGGGAATCAGTGTAGCTCAAAGGCTCTCCATCAGTTGTCTCTTATGCCTGACACTAGCTCACCTCCTTTTGCACTCCTACCTGACCTCAATAATGTCTTTTATAACACCTTAGATGGATGAATTAATTAAAAAGCATTTATTATGTGCTTACTATGTGCCAGGCACTGTGCTGAGCATTTCTTGCACACAAATCATCATTGGTAGCAAGCTATCGCTTAATTATATCCACCAGGGAAAAGGGAAGAAAAGACAACAAGCATTTATGAAGCTTCTACTGTATGCCACGCACTGTGCGGTGCTCTTTACAAATATTCTTATCTGATCCTCACAACAACTCTGTTGAAATAGGTGCTGTTCTTCTCCCCATTTTCCAGTTGAGGAGACTAAGACAGGGGTAGATGATTTTCTCAGTCACGCAGCTAATGACTCTGGACCCCACCTTCTATCCCCTACACCATTTAGCTACAATTTTTCAACTCTCCTTTGGGTTTTGTGTGACTTGGCTTAGAGATAGCTCTTTCTGGCATACTTTTCTGCTGTGTCCTGAGAAGAAAGTTCACAATTCACCCACAATGAGGGTGCCATGAATTGGAAAAGGGTGGGAAGGGCAGAATACCTTTTTCCTTCTCTCTCCTTTTAGACTCTGGCTGCAGTGTTTGTCTCGCTCTGTTTCATTTGTCCTTCTCAGTTTCAGGTGCCAGCAATGATCTTCACTGGAACCGAGAGGAGGAGCAATGGGGACGTTGGTGCCAACACACCAAGCAGGCTATGGCAGCCAGCCAGCCTTGCAGGGAAGCTCTAAGAAGTCAAGGTGCCTGCAACTTGAACCCAAAGTGAGCTTTGGACCTGGAACTGGGCCTGCACTTAAAAGCAACTGAACTAGGCCATTAAAATAGTTCTTTTATAGCTTTGAAATACATATTTCTTGTAAAAGCTAATCTATGAATGGTTAAATGCTATTTAAATAGTACTGGGGTACAGAGGAGCTCCCCTACATTTGACAGAACACCACTGATGGCAACTAGAGCCAAAGTCAGACGGTAATAGACACCCCTAGTTCCCTTTAAGGCACCAGAGCACCCTGAGGAAATAGGGAAATGCTTTAAGGTAGTGGGGGCCAGTGTGGCCAAAGTGACGTTTGGGACTTGTCTGGGATGAAATCGGTTCCTTTGCTTTTTCAGGGACCCCTGGAGAGATTCCGAGCCCAGTATTCCAGTGTTTTAGATAACCCTAAACTGCTAGATCTCAGAGAAAGACAACCATTTTTTGAAGCAGTAATGTACAGTCATTTGTTTTTTCTGGCGAGTGTTCCTTCACAGGAGCTGATGGTATGAAAACGGTATCATTTTGCAAGCTTTTCATTTGGGGATTGTTTGACTGTTTAAGCACTGATACTTTTGTATTATTGAATCCTGTGTATAATACTGATGTACTGCTGTGTTCTGTATTGCCAAGTCCTACGTAAGTACTGATGATAAGTTTAATGTATAAGAGCTAGACGCACTGCATTTAAACAGACCCAGACGGCTTATCCACAGCAACTGAGCTAAGCTGTTTGTATATTTGTTTTATACCTTTGAAATAAATATTTCTTTGTAAAAGCTGAAAAAATCAAATATACAACAACTATTTCAAGGTCATTGTGTTCTATAATCATAAGCAGATAACATTACCTTGAACAGCAGTGGGTTTTTTGTTTTGTTTTAGGCAATTGGGGGGTTAAGTGACTTGCCCAGGGTCACACAGCTAGTAAGTGTCAAGTGTTTGGTCTGAGGTTGGATCTGAACTCAGGTCCTCCTGACTTCAGGGCCAGTGCTCTATCCATTGCACTACCTCCCTGTCCCAACAGCAGTTCTTGAAATGTGGTCCAGAGATCTCTGAGACCCTTTCAGAGGATCCACATGGTTAAAACTATTTACATTATGACATTGATATTATTGTTAATTATCATAATACATAATTTATATATTAATATATTAATAATATTAATTAATTAATAATAAGTGATAATGATATTGAGATATTTTAATTTCTAGTATGGTAGCGATATTGATATTGATAGATAAAACCCGTATAAAAAAAAGTTCTTTGGAGAGAGGTCCTCAATAATTTTTACAACTATAAAACCATCCTGAGACCAACAATTTTGGAAATTGCTGATGGGAAGAATTTTTTTTTTTGCAACTAGCTCTATGATTTCATTTCTAATGAGGAAACACCCTCACCCATGCAGGTCAGCATTTGCTTTGCGACCTACTGATCGAGTAATCAATCAACGAGTGTTTATAAAGGACTTACCGTGTATCAGGAACTGTGTTAAACACTGGATTTATGGGGGAAAAAAAGAGTGAAGCAATCCCTGCCCTCAAGGAGTTTATATGCTGTTTTGTTTGGTTTTTGAGACTGGGTCTGCCTAAGTTTCACAGGCTGCAGTACAGTAGTTACTCACAGGCTTGATCCCGTTAGTGATCAGGAAGCTTTAAACTTAGTTCCATTTGTCCCGTCTGGCTGGTTTGCCCCTCTTTCAGCAGCCTCGTGATCTCTGGCTCCTAGGGGCTCACCACATTGGTGCCAGACTAGGACTCCGCTGCTCAGAACTCCAGAACTCACGGGATCCACCAGTTTCAGCTTTCCCAATAGTGGGAATTACAGGAGCGCGCCATTATCCCAGCAAAGAGCTTACGTCCTATTGGGGAACACGACGGGACAATAGAGAGATACATTCAAGATGCGAGCAGAGTATGGAGTCTGAGATTGTTACATGACGAGCCCCAGGACACACAACCATCACGTGTCATGTGTTGTTCTTTCCTCATGACAGGAATGACTAAGGCAGCAGGTTTCCATGTGAGCAAGGTTGGGGAGTCCTACGTTCTCCAGACTCTCTGAAACTCATAGAGCTCCCCTCTGGCCAGAGCGGGGAGAACGGAAAACATCTTGGCCAAGGCAAGCTGAGGCCTCCTCTCCTCTCCCAGTAACTCTTCCTCAGGTTTTTATTGCAATATCACACTCCAAACTCTCCCAGGATTCAAGTTCTAACTAGGTTGATAACCTATAGACACCCCACAGGACACGGCCAAGGTTCCTCAGTCTATCTGAACAAAATTTCTGTGTGAAACCCCAGTTTCAAGGACTCTTTGCACTAAATATGATTGTCATTTGTTGTTTTCACAAGGTTAAGGTACAAGACCATATCACCATTTGCTTTAAGTGGGGGAGGATGATTTGATTGAGTAATTTGAGCAGTCTCACCTTTACAACAAAAAGAGCACCAGACTGAAAATCAAGAAATTTGAATTCTGGTCCTGCCTCATTGACTTTGTTATTCAGTTGTTTGAGTTGTGCCCAACTCTTTGTGACCCCATTTGGAGTTTTCTAGGCCGAGATACTGGAGTGGTTTGCCATTTCCTTCTCCAGCTCATTTTATAGATGAGGAAACTAAGGCAAATAAGGTTAAGTGACTTGCTCAGGATCACACAGCTAGTAAAAGTATCTGAGGCCAGATTTGAACTCAGGAAGATGAATCTTCCCGACTTCAAGCCCGGTACTCTATGCACTGAGTCACCTGGCTGCCCTATTATACATCATAGGTAACACTTTAACCCAGGTCTTCCTATTATCCAAGCCAGCTTTATATCTGCCATGCCATAGCTGGTTATCACTAAGAAAATGCTGGTACTAAAGTAAAATGATCTTTTTTAACAATGAGCAATTGGGAATCATTGAAAATACTGTGCCATTTCCCAAATGGGATCCAGCCTCAACTCTCCCTACTCCCTTCTGGAAGATTCCATTTGTTTTCCAACAGTAGCATCTGCCCAAGATAAATGTGTGAATGAGTTAACCCAATGCCAATCATCACCTGGGCAACTGTACATTTTATATCTACTTGGCTTCCAGGTACCTATCATAAACGTGAATAATTGTACTTTGCTGTAATACACCGATGTGAGAAACTAAATGACCCAAGACAACTGTGCTTTAAGGGTTAATTTGGTTTTTTCTCGTAGGTATTCTGCCTCATCCCTTGATATCAGATTGTCAACTGTCATTTCTAGTGCTGTCAGTTTCTATCAGCACTTTTTCTAATGTCCAGTAGTGCTCGAGGAAATCAGGAAAGAGGAGATTGTCACAAAACCCAATCTGTCAACAAACATCGATTAAATGCTTACCCTATGCCGACCACTGTGCTTAGCACAAGAGATACAAAGACAAAAACATACAGTCCCTGACCTCATGTTCTAATGGGAGAGGAGATGCAAATAACTACTGGATACACAGGAGAAGGTGTGGGGTGATGGGGAGGGACAAGGACAGGGAGAGAAGAGACAGTAGATGAAAGGGATGTCAGAAGGGGAGGCATTAACTAGAGTCTGGGGGAACTGGAACAGCCTTCCTGAAAAGGGATGATTTGAGCTGAGTCCTGACAGAAGCCAAATGGAGGTGATGAGGCACATTCCAAGCATGAGAGAGAACCACTGTAGAGGCATGAAGAAGGGAGACAAGAGCGTAGCGCTCAAGGGACTGTAAGTCAGCCAGTACCACTGGATCATAGAGTGGAGGGGGAAGGGGAGGGAGTCCAGTGTGAGCAGACTGGAAAGGTAGGAAGGGGTAAAGCTGTGCAAAGTACTAAAAAATTGAATCTATGTTTGATCCTGGAGGAAACAGTAACCACGAGGAGAGGGTGGCCAGTGGGGGGCCCCTGATGACATTCAGAGGAGATTTGTTAAGAACATTCTGAGATACTGTTACAGGAAAAAGATGATACACACACACACACACACACATGCACACACATACACACACATTTCATGACAACTCATTTGCAATAGGAGCATGACCAGAGCCATGCCACAATGTGAAAGGGATACTGTGTTTTCAGCTTATTCAGACTTGTGGCCACTCAGAAGGTGAGCAGTTCCAGTGGTCAAGAGGCAAGCACCTAGAATTTGCCTGGCCAGCAAGGAGCAGATTTTTTTTTTTAAAGAACACAGAGTTGCCCAGAATCAGCTAAGTACTGGAAGCTACTAATGAATCTTGCCTCCGAGTAGATTGGTGAGCCAGGGGAAGGTCTTGTTTACCTCACATTCTCATAAGCCTGAGCCTGAGATGGTTTAAGATGAGATGGGACAGACCAACAATGATATCACTTGAGGACAGTGAGTTGCCCATAGTGGTCTGAGAGCCAGACTTCCTCCTTATTCCTCATATAAGCCTTAGGTGTACATGCATTTGGATCTTTCCCTATCTATATTGAATATCTGGGAAAGAAGCAAGGATGATGGTAAGCAGTAATAGCCAACTCAACTCATGCAGAATATTGTTTCACACAAATGCCTTTATATTTTCCTCTATATACAATAAACTGGTATATGTTTATTATATATGTTGGACACATACTATCTGTCCAAATTTATGTGTGTTGAGGAAAGAGCTGAAAGAGAAAATCACACCAAAAAAGACAAAAATGAAGGCATGGGCCTGTTATTGATGTTACTGATAATTAATGTGCTAAATTCCTTATTTTAATTATTCATCAATATTTTATCTCCCAGGCTGCACTCTGTAAAGCAAGGGGTTAAAAGTTGCTTCTAAGGAGAGCCAGAAAGGGATTTTTTCACTTTTCATCTGGATTTCTTAGAGTCATGCAACCTTGACCAATCTGTTTACCATCCCACACAAAGTCACTTCCCATCTTTGCCTCTTTCATTCCTCCCATTTTCTTTCTTTCAATCAGAAGAAACCTAATCTCAAGTATGCTCCTGTTTTATTGCTCTGTTCCATATGTTTATTTGTTTATATGGAGAGATATTAAATGATTTGCCTAAAGCTACATAGGCAGAACATGGCAAAATAAATTCCAAATCTTGTACTACATTATTTTTCCTAGACCGCTGTAAAGTATTCACAATCCTTCATGCTATCATCATGTACAAAATGGAGAGACTTGGGCCAAATTAGAACATAGTTAGATAGTTTCAGTATGGTCAAGTGACTAGATACAAAGAGTAATTTTTCAATGGGTGATGTCAAAGCGAAAGGGTATCTCTCATGGAGTGCCCTGGGATGGGGCTATTTTTTAAAAATTAGCATTGGTTTGGATGAAGGCATTGAGGACACACTTAATTAAGTTGATGTTACAAAGCTGAGTGAAATAGCTAATACATGGAATTACATGTCCAGAACCAAAGATGTCTCAAAATACTCTGAACTATTCAATTGTAGGACCACAGATTTAAAGCTGAAAAGGACCTTGGAGGTCATCTAGTCCAACCTACCCACACACAAATGCAGTAACTGAGGCTCAGAGGTGGTAAGTAAATTGTCCAGGGACACCCAGCTAATCAGAAGTAGGATTTGAACTCAGGTCTTCTTGGCTCCAAATTTATCCACTACACCACACTGTCTCAATCCAATGGCTTTTTCTTACTCTGAATTTTACTTGATATGTCTGCAGCTTTAGACGATATAGACCACTCCCTGCTTCTAGCTACCCTCCTCTCTCGGGGGAGCTGATGTCATTGAACTCTCCCAGTTCTCCTCTTACCTCTCTGACTGCTCCTTCTCAGTCTCCTTTCCTGGATCATCATCCTTCAATAATCCATTAAGTGTGAAAATCACTCAACACTGTATCCTGGCCATTTTCCTCTTCTCTTTCAATAATCTTTCTCTTGGTGATCTTCTACAGGGACTCACAAATCTATCCACTCAGCCCTAATTTCTCTCCTAAGCTCCAATCATTACAAATAATTTCTGGACACTTCTACGTAGATGTCCCACCAAAATCTCAAATTCACCGTAACCAAACTTGAATGCGTATTTCAAAAAATATCCCTATACCAAACTTCTCTATTTCTGCCGAGGGCACATCCATCCTTCCAATCACCCAGCTTCTCGACCTAAGACCCATCCTTGGTTCCTTCCTCAGTGGGACAATGCCCATGTTTCACTTCCTCAAATCCTGCCGCTCTTCTAAATCCAAATTCATCATCAGGCTAGAAATGTATAATACTGACCTTGTCTGTCTAACTGTTACAGATTAGTCTCAAACCCCCCAGATCAGCTTCTGCGGATCAAACCTTCCTCTAACTAGAATAAGAAGTGTATTTTCTCTTATCTTCTCCTTGTTTGTAAGCCTTAAATAAAATAAACACATAGCCTAGAATCTCTGCTGGTCAATAGGGTTTTATAGTAGGTAAATGACTTCCAAATTCAAAGCGACAGAGAACAAATGAGCTTTCGTGCCTGGCTAACAGCAAGAAGAAAATCAGCTTTGCCTTGAGACAGAAGGGGTCACCTAATCAGTCTCACCCCTTGGACCAAGTCTCGTCTGCCCAGATTTGTGGGCTTCTGATGTTGCTGCTCCCATTGTGTGGCAACACACATTGGTCCAGAGCTTTTGACTGGCCCTAGCATCTTATGTCTGTAGCTACTCACTTCCATTTCTACCTCTCAAGTTCCCACTTCTTGATTTCTCAGGTCTGGGGGCCTCCAGCTCCTTTTATAAGTATTCAATATTAACCGAATATTGAAAATATTGAACAATATTGAAAATACTCATCCGTGGTACTTATTAACTATATACATAGTCTTTCTAAAAGCTTTTAATCTTCCTAGTTTAACATATTCTGATAAAAACATCAATCATCAATAATTAATAAAATAACGTTCTAGGGATATTAACAGAAAGGAGATGCACGACAGTTGACTTTAAAGCAGAAAGGCACTAGTTACTATTCATCTAAGTGGCTTACTGCAAAAGTGTTTTAAATTGGGGTCTAAGGATCCAAGGTTGATCAGCAGTGCTTACGGCCTCTGGTCTCTGGTTCTGTCCTCTTAGAGCTTCAGGACTAGCTCTCTCCCCACTGTTCTGAAGTGGAGAGATTATAGGCCTGGAGACAGAATGTTTACATAGAACATCAAAGTCTCACCATAAATGACAAATGCATCATACTCGGAGATGAAAAGGCGGTCTGTAATTTCATTATTTTGCCCTGTTTTTCAACATTATCGAACTAGCAAGTAGAAGAATAAAAAACTATAGTGTATCCAAAGACTGGAAACTACAGGCCCAAAGCTAAATCTGACCCACTTGGACAATACAAAACAGGCCACAGTGGGCCAGAGCTGACCTGTGGGCTAGTTTTCTGACCCCTGGTATGTACCAGTCAACTTATAATTTGTTCATTAAACTTTCATAACTTCTATAATGACAAATCATCATATAATTTCCATATTATATAAGCAATATTTTTGACCATCCTTTTAACAAATGACCATAGTCTCCCATATATACATACTTAGTAGTTCAAATTTAAGTGTCATGGATCAATTATACTATCATGTACAAAGCTGCCTGGATTTTCATGAGTCACACTTTTTCTAGCCATGAGTAATTTTAGGGATTTGAAGCCTGAATAACAATAATCATTAGTATTGCTTCTCCTTATACTTTAGTAAACAAATCATTTTTAAGTTATCTAGTTTGTTCAAATAAAGATTCTCTTTGCTTCTTTCTAACTCATCAAAGATATTAATGAACCAAAATTTAAAAAATTAAAATTTAAAAAAGGGGCAGCTAGATGGTGCAGTGGATAGCACACCAGCCCTGGATCCAGGAGGACCTGGGTTCAAATCTGGCCTCAGACACATAACACTTAACTAGCTATGTGACCCAGGTAAGTCACTTAACTCCACTGCCTAACCAAAATAAAAAAAAAATTAAAAGATAATTAATGAACAGGGATGTATAGACAGTGACAAGTGAAAAGCCATAGTGCAAAGAGTTCAATGGAAGTATCACATTATGAAAATTAAAGTTGACTTACATGGGATAGTTTTTGAGTAGATGGGACAAGGCTCATGCAAAAAGTGTTATTATTTGGATGTGAGCTGTACAGAAAACTGTTGTTAAAAAATCACAATTTTGCTCTGTATTTTGTAGTTCCTCTTTAAGGCAGTTTTCAAATTACTCTAATATCAGGTTAGAATTCACAAGGTTCTCATCATCTGCACAACACACACATTCTTATAGTTCCTTCTATCAGGCTTGGAGGGATTTAATTTCAATAAGAGTGATAGCTTTGAACTCAGAGATCAAATTTCAAATTGTAAATATTACTTTAACACTAAAAAATAAAAAATAAAAATGCTCCATCCTCCAGAGACAGGACTGTGAGAGGTTTGGATGCATTCATATAAAAATTCTACAAATCTTCTACTTTTAATGATCCAAAAATGTTGGAGGGGATGTGGAAAAATTGGAACAATAATTCATTGTTGGGGGAATTGTGAGCTGATCCAACCATTCTGAAGAACAATCTGGAATTCTGCACAAAGAGTTATTAAAATACCTATACTCTTTGACCCATCAATACCACTAATAAGTCTATTTCCAAAGATGATTAGGGAAAAAGGAAAAAAATCTATATGTTTATAGCAGCTCTCTTTGTGGTGGCAAAGAACTAGAAATTGCAGGAATGCCCATCAATTGGCGAATGGCTCAACAAGTTGTGGTATATGATTGTGATGGAATTTTACTGTGCTAGGAGAAATGATGAGCTCAATGATTCCAGAAAAACATGGAAAGACTTGCATGAAATAATGAAGAGTAAAATGAGCAGACCCAAAAGAATATTGTGTACAATAACAGCAATTTTGTTTTAAAGACTTTGAGCAAAAAAGTTATTTTGTCTATTATAAATACACAAATTTTTAAAAAAAAAGGACATATGAAGAAAGATGCTATCTGCATCCAGAGAAAGAACTGATAAATAGAAGTATGTATAGATATAGATTTTACATACATATACCTATTTTGGTCTAATGGTAGCCATCTCAGGGGAGGAGGGAACAAAAAAGAAAAAAAAAAGAAATTTACATGATAATTTTGTTGTGTATTTGAAAGGAATAGCAAGTTGTGCATAGTAAACTTTCGGTTTCGTGTGCAATCTTTTTTTAATTGTACTCCTTTATGGAAATGCTTGTTTTATTCCATAAATTAAAAATAAAATAAATTTTGAAGAAAACAATCATAGGGAGATGAATCTCTGCTACTCCCCGCCCAAAAAAAATCACTGGCATATTTTACAACTTGCAAAACTGCATCAAAAGGTCATGCCTGAGTCACGAAGTAAGTGGGTTTTTTTTAGTTTCCAATCCCATAAACTTCTGCAGGTGGTGAAAGGGGATGGGTGTGGGAGGGAATCATTCTTTCTTATTTGTCTCTCTCACTTGGCCAGAACTGGGAATGCTTAGATAAAAATGCATCCTCAGAAAATTTTGAAAGTTTCATCTTAAAAACTCTCATTCCTTCTACCCCTTTTTTCTTGGCTGCTCAGAACACAAGAAAGAAGGAATTTTATTCAGTGACAAGAACACGAAATAAGCAAAAAAAAAAAACCCTGCAGACTGCATAGACCTGCTCTGCTAACAGGGCTTAGGCTACAGGGGTCAAACTCTTGTTTCAGAAGTTTAGGGAAATCTTTTACCATGGCGGCATGGGCTTGGCTACCATCACTTCGCATTTAGAAGGAAACAGACACAGCCTGATACGAAGCCTTACATTGAGTCTGAAGCTGATGTAGACCTAACCCGGAGGCGGAGGTGGCTAGCTACCTAACAGAACTTGGTGAGGGTAAAAGCTCACAAGTTTTGCCTCTGACACTTACCCTGGAGGCCAGAGACAACAGAGATGACAATGCCTGGATCTTGCCATCATCCACAAACGTACCACTTCCACGTTCATGACCTCTGAACTATTCTTATCTGATCACAATGCCTCTCCCTGTGCTTGCAATCCTAAATCCTGCTCTTTAACTTCACCATGATCCCCAGTCTCTTCTTAGTCTTTTCCTAGACCATCACCCCTGCACTGTCCTCACTCTCTTCCTTTCCCCCTCTTGACCCCTCAGTGAACCAGTTCAACTTGACACTGTCTTCTTTTCTTAAGTCCCTAGCCCCCTTATCATATCACCAACCTTGCCTCAACAAACTTCAGGTTACTTAGCTATATATTAATTATGTACTTATTATTATTAAATTAATTATAGATCACCCCTACCATCCTCTGCCTTCACTCTTACTCATTCACTGCTGAACAAAGCTAAAGAAAAATGCAAAATTATGGATCTACTACAAATGTATGTTACTTAATCTCAACTGGGCACTCACTGCAGCAAAGCAATCATTTTCTGTCTTCCTAATTGACTCACTATCCCACTCACCACAGCAGCTCTTCCCAACCTTTTCGGCCCTCCTCAAACCTCCCATACCTCTTCCCACCTCAACTCTCTAAGTTAAAAACCTTATCTCACATTTCACTGAAAAGAATGGAAGTCATTCAGTGAGAGTTCTGCTCTCTCCACTCCTCCTCATCTCCCATCACCCAGATGTCTCTTCCAGTATCTCGCCTTCACCCTCCTCGCCAAGGCAACCACTCTGCTTGCAGAAGTGATCTCATTCTAGCCTGCCTCCTCCGACAGATTGCCCCTTCTGTCAGCCTCATCCTCTCACTTATCTTCCCCCTCTTCCTTTCTACTAGCTGCTTCTCTATCCCCTACAAACATATCCATTTCTCCCCCATCCTCAAAAAGAAAATGTTTTCTTGACACATTCAGCCTTGCTAGCGATTGTCTATTGTCTCATTTATCTCCTCCTTTTTGTGGTTAAACTCCTTGAGAATATCTACAAGAGGTGCCTTCGCTTATCTTCCTCTCACTCTGTTCTTAACTCTAGAGTCTGGCTTTCAACCTCATCATTCACCTAAAACTGCTCTCTCCAAAGTTACTAGTGATCTCTTAATTGCCAAATCTAGTGGCTTTTTCTCAGTCTCATCCTTCTTGACCTCTCTGCAGCCACTGCAATCACCTTCTTCTCCTTGATATTCAATCTAGTTTTTTGTGACACTCTTCTCTCCTGGTTCTCCTACCTATCTGACCACTCCTCAGAGTCCTTTGCTGGATCTTCATCCATATCATATCTTCTAACCATGGGTGACCCCCAGAGCTCAGTCCTATCCCCTCTTCTCTTTCCCCTCTATACTATTTCACTTAGTGATCTCATCAGCTCTCATGGATTCAGTTATCATCACTATACTGTTAATTTTCTTTTTTTATATTTTTTTTATTTTACACTTAATTACAAAATGAGAAAAAAATATTGCCAGGTACACAGCAGACCATAAGAGAGAATCCAATATAAAACAGTAAATTTCCATTTCAAGAAAACCTACATAATAAATACTACACAATGTTTTCAAAGCTACCTAGCTTTTCCTTCTTTGTTGGTTTTCTTTTGTTCTCTGCTGTGCACATTTTACTTTACTTCCCCACCACCACCCTAAAGAAGGCTACAATTAAGCATAGATAGATGGATGGATGGGTAGGGGATAGATAGAGAGATAGATAGATAGATGATAGATAGATAGATATACATAAACATAGATATCTATAAATATACATATACATATATATATATATACACACATACACTCACACACATATGTAAGACCATACTATGCTTATTTCCTCCTATTTTCTGTTACTCTGAAGGTAAATAGCATCTTACTTTATAAGTCCAAATCTTTCCATGTTTTTCTAAATCAACCTGCACATCATCTCCTATACTGGTGCAATATTCCTTTGTAGATTCAAACAGCATCTTCCTTCACAGGATCTTTGAGATCGATTTGAGTAATACTCAGAATGACTTGGTTGCTCAAAGTTATTCTTAAAACAATATTGCTGTTATTGTATAGAACATTCTCTTCATTCTGCTCATTTTGCTCTTCATTATTTTGTGGAGGTCTCTCCATGGTTTTCTAAAATCCTCAAGCTCATCATTTCTTATAGCAGAGTAATATCCCATCATGAACATATACCACGATTTGTTTAGCCATTCCCCAACTGACAGGCATCCTTGCAATTTCCAGTTTTTTGTAGCTACAAAGACAGCTGCTATAAATATTTTAGAACACGTAGGTTCTTTTCCATTTTCCCTAATTCCTCTTGAGAAATAGATCTAAGAGTGGTATTTCTGGGTCAAAGGGTATGGGCAGTTTAATAACTCTTTGAGCATAATTCCAACTCTCTTTCCAAAATGGATTGATCAGCTCATAGATCCACCAACAATAAATTAAGGTCCCAATTTTTCCACATCTCTTCCAACATTTGTCCCTTTCCCTTTCTCTTATGCTCATAATTTTCGAATCTATCCAACTTTAACCTCTCCAATGACCTCTAGTCTCTCTCCTCTACCTGCTTAATAGGCATCTCAAACTATATTAAACTGAACATGTTCAAAACGGAATGCATTATTTTCTCCCAAAAAACTGTCCCCTTTTCCCAACTTCCATATTACTGTTGAAGGTACATCCTTCTAGTCCCCCAGGTTCACATCCTAGGTCTTAATGTCTCACACCCCCAATATCCAATCTCTTGCCAAAGGCAATCAGTTTTTCCTTAGTAACATCCCTCATGTATGCCCCTTCCTCTCCTCTGACATTGTGACCACCTGGAGTAGGCCTTCATTATGTCACACATGGACTGTTAGAGTAACTTGCTAGTCAGTTTCTCCCCATCAGTCCACCTTCCACTCAGATGACAAAGAGATCTTCCTAAAATGCAGGTCTAACCACATTGCCCTCCTACTCAACAAATTCTAGTAACTTCTTATTACTTCCAGGATGAAACAAAAATTCTCTGTTAGGCATTCAAAGTTCTTTGTGACCTGGCCTCTTCCTGCCTTTCCAGTCTCCTTACACTTTACTCCTCTCCAGACACTCTGGGATCCAGTGATATTAACCTCCTGGATCTTCCTCAAATGGGATCCCCCATCTCCTGACGCCAATGAATTTTCACTGCCATGCCCCACATGCCTGGAGTCCTCTCCTTCTTCATCTCTCCCTCCTGCATTTTCTGACTTCCTTCTAGTCTTGGCTAAAATCCCAATTTCAACAAGAAAGACTTTGTCAATCCCCCTTAAAGCTAGTGCCTTCCCTCTGCTGATTATTTCCAATTTATCCTGTTTATATCTTGTTTGTGTATAGGTGTTTGTATGTTTCTCCCATTAGACTGTAAGCTCCTTGAGAGGAGGGATTATGCAGTGCTTAACATAGTACTTGACACACTATAGGCACTTAATAAATCTTTATTGATTGATTTATTGATCTGCCTCTCAATTTCTGTATCTTCTTTTTTGTCATAGAAAAGGTCATATTAATATCTACTCATTCACTAAGAGGGTCTGTGAAAGCCTTCTCTGCTGCCTACAAACAGGTCCAGCTCTCCCCTTCCTTAAAATAAACTTTCACTAGACCCTTCTTCATTACCTTCCCTTCAAACTATCACCCTATAGCTTTCCTCCCTTCGCAAACTCCTAGAAAATGCTGTCTACACTCACTGCCCCCACTTCCTCTCCCTTCACTCATTCCTCAACTCTTGCAGCCTGACTTCCAACCTCATAAATTCAGTGCTTACTGTTATCAAAGATCTCTTAATTGCCAGATCCAGTGTTCTTTTTTCCCCAATATAATCCTTCTCACTCTCTCTGCTTCATTTAACACTTTTAACCACCCTCTCTTCATGAGTACTCTCTCTTCTTTGGCTTTAATGACACATCTCTCTCCTGGTTCCCCTCCTACCTGGATTATTACTCACCTTCTGCCTCCATCGCTAGTCCATCATCCATAACACACTCCCTAACTGCCAGGGTTCACAAAGCTTTGTCCTAGAGTTCTCTCTCTCTCTCTCTCTCTCTCTCTCTCTCTCTCTCTCTCTCTCTCTCTCTCTCTCTCTCTCTCTCTCTCTCTCTGTCTCTCTGTCTCTCTCTCTCTGTGTGTCTCTCTCTCTCTCTCACACACACACACACACACACACTTCATCGGGTCTCATGAGTTTAATTATAATCACCTATTAGATATTTCAAGCTGCATGTCTTGGAAACGTCTCAAAATGTATTTTTTTTAAACTTCCTTATTTTTGTCAAAGACACCATCATCCTTCCAGTCATCCAGATTCAAAACCTGTCGTTACCCTCAGTTCCCCACATATCTAATCAGTCATCAAATTTTGCCATTTCTCCCTCCACAATATTCTTTTTATCTGACCCTTCTTTTTGTTCATCCAGCTACTACCTTAATTTAGACCCTCATACCTCTTGTCCAGATTATTGCAATGACTTCCTAATTGGTCCTTCTACTTCAAATCTCTCTCCACTCTAGCCCATCCTCCACACTACTGTCAAAGTGATTTTCCTTAAGTATAACACCACATTACTCCCCCACACAATAAACTCCAGTGGCTCTCTATTGGCCTCTAAGATAAATTGTAAACTCTTCTGTTTGGCTTTTAAAGTCCTTCACAACCTGTACACAACCCAGCCAGCCAGCCTCACTAGACATTACTCCTCCCCCTCCTCCTCCTCCTCTGTAACCCAGCCAAACTGATGTTTTCTCAGTTCTTCACGTTCACTTCCCATCTCCGTTCCTCTGGAATGGCTGTGCTCCAGGCCTGGAATGTGCCCCCTTGTCACCTCCATCACAAAGAATTCCCCTCTCTCCCTTCATGATTCAATCTCACCACCTTCCACACAAAGCTTTTCTTGATCCCCTCGAATGCTAATGCCCTCCTGCATAACTTTGTATTTACTGACTTTGTGTTAATCTTATATTTGTTTAAAAAGTATATATGTATATTCATTCTAGATATATTTAAATATGTACACGTTTCTACTGATGTGTATGTATTGTCTCTCCTATTAGAATGTAAACTTCTTGAGTATAAAGATTGTTCCATTCTTAGTGATCTATTTACTTCTTGCCTATTGCCAGGTCTGGTACATAGCAGATACTTAATAATGCTGTTGATTGATTGATTGATCTAGAGTCTGGAGAGACCCAGATTTAAAATCTGACAATGTAACCCTGAACAAGTCACTTTCCTTTTCTGAGACTCAGTATCCTCAAGGACAGGGCAGCTAGATGGCACAGTGGATAGAGTATAAGACCTAGAGTCAGGAAGGCTCATCTTTGTGAATTCAAATTTGGTCTCAGACACTTCCTAGCTGCATGACCTTGGGCACTTAACTTTGTTTGCCTCTGTTTCCTCATTTGTAAAATGAAATGGAGAAGAAAATGGCAAACCACTCTAGTATCTTTGCCAAGAAAATCCCAAATGGGGTCCCAAAGAGTTGAACACAACTAAACAATAAGGACGATAGTTTTTACCACCTACCATACAAGAAATAACTTTCTAACTCTAAAATCAGTACATTAATTGGAACTATCATCAAGACTGGCATCAAAAATGTCTTTTAAATATTTGGAAATGGAGGAAAGAAGGATGTGAATCTCATCATCAAATACTAATCTGTCTGTCCTTGCCCAGCACCACCCCCCCAAAGCCAGAGAGGGAAGATGTTAAACACATAGATACTTGGTGATGACCGGCCACAATTCCAGGGATCAGTGATGATGCACTCTGCCCACTGCCTGAGGAGACACAGGCTGAGATAACAGTTTGGACATGACCAGTGTGGGAAGTGATTTTGCTTGACTAGGCATATTTGTTACAAGTGTTTGGTTTTCATTTGCTTTTTCCTACTGCAGGGGAAAAAATAAATATTTAATTTAATGTTAATTTAATTAAGAGGATACCTTATGCCTCTTTTTGTTTCCCCAACTCTCAGCACAGTGCCTGGCTCGTGGAAGGCTTGATAAATGTTTATTGATTGATTAATGTAAATTTGTGTTAATGTTAATTGAAAAGATTAAAAAACAAAAATTTTAAAGATGAACAAACAATAGTTGGTGCCCTTTGCTTTGAGTTCAAGTGCTGGTGAAATAAAAGTTCTCCGGGACAGAATTGGCACTCGTTTCAATAGCAGCTTCCAGGTGGCCCCAAGTCTTGGGCTTTGGCTTCCTACTGAAAATCCCCAGTGTGGACAATAGCTTCTCCTGGACTCATTTAGCACAGATTCCCCCAGCTTTCCAAAATGATTGTCTTCAGAGCTCAAGTGCAAATGTCTGTTATTCACTGACTTTCTTCCTGACTTTATTTTTCAAATAAATATAGGGGCTGAGAGATAATTAAAAATAATGAGACTGTATGGGGCAGAGCCTTCCATGCAATGAGAGGGTGTGGACGTTAATTGAAGGAGAGCCTTCTCGCCCTTGTTGCTTCAAGTTCATTGGTGGACTGGTACTTTAAATACAGGTTTCTATTCTCCCCCTGAAAGAGACAAAGAGAGACAGAGGCCCAGATGATCTGAAAACCTTTTAATTCTTCTTTTTCTTAGAGGTCTCTTGACTGGTATCTCCAGGCTCTGGGAACAAGGCACAAGCCAGCAGTGAAGGTAAAATGGGTTTTGTTAGCTTCCACGTGTGTGCGGGGTTGTGGCTTCTGCTGCCTTGGGACGATTTTTATAAAGGGGAATTATGATCATTGTATGAGGAATCCAAGAATGTTTACTATTATCAACTGTGAGTTTGATTACCATTCCACCAGGACAGCAAGACAAGATCTGTCATGAGCCTATTGGTGACAGCCTCTACTTAAGAATAGTATTAGAAAACAAAGAGTTCTCTTACCAATCTAGCTCCTTATGGACTCTTAGGATCAGAGAGCTAGAGCTGGAAGGGACTTAGAGACCATCTCGTTCAGTCTGTCCATTTTGCTGATGAGGAAGCTGAGGCACAGTTGGAGGGGGGGGGAGACAGTAAGTGCCAGGGTCACACAGCTTCGAAGTTTTTAAGGCAGTTTTTGAACCCTGACTTTGGGTCTATTATCATTTACTTTGTACCACGCTGCCTTTCGCAAAAACCTTTCCCAGTCCTCTTTAATCTCAGTGGTCTTCCCTCTGAGATTATTCTCAATTTACACAGTATAGATGATGTTGCAAAAGTCTCCAGGAGGTTTTTTGGTTTTATACCTAAAATAATCTATAGGTTTAATACCTTAAAATTACTCTAAGGCTTTTGGGACGTCCTAGTTGCAGGCTGTCTCTCCCAGTCATCTGTGAGCTCCTTGACAGAAGAGACAGATTCTTGCTTCTCTTTGTATCTCTAGCTGCTTAGCACAGTGCCTGGCAGACAGTGAGTGCTTAGCAAATGGCATTTAGGGTTAGGGTTAGGGTTAGGGGCTCTCACAATACCGGGGAAGTCTTTAAAGTTAATGTCTTCCTAGCCTCTTGAACCCACAGTACAAAGTCAAGGAGGTCGTTTGAGAAAGAGGAGACCCTTTTCTTCTATAGGATTTTTCATTGAAATGAATACGAACAAAATGTTTCATTTCCTCCCCCCTCCACCCGCCCGCTTAGAAAGTGATGTTTTTTAGACCTACCAAATGCAATACAAATGTTGTCTTACGTCTTTGTGCAAATATTCCATTGTTACATCCATAATTCATTTGCATTTTACAATTTGCTTCCCTGCTATGTGGGGGTGCCTCTTGGCAAGCGAGATGCTTAGTGGACCATTGTCACGTTTTTTGTGGAAGGCATTAACCAAACCATCACACACTGCACCAAGACATACTCTGTACCAAATGAAACCTACGCCATGGGTGACCAAAGAGGCTGATGCTGTTAAATTACTGCCTTGGTTTATTTGAGCTTTATACAAATAGTTCAACAATTTGGACCAAATTAATCTGCCCACTCATTTTTTTCAAAATCAAATTCATCATTTGGGCATCAAGACTGAATTGTTCATATTTCAACTGGTTACTTTGTCAGAGTGTAAATACAATCCTGAGTAAGCTGATTTTTAATGAAACTGACCACAATCTCCCAACTCAACTCTCTTCCAGAAATCACTTTTTAAAATGAAGGACTTGCTACTGATTCTGTGCCTTTTGGGAACAAGTTTTGCAGTGCCAATAAAACAGGTAAGTTGGTTCACAGTGAGCTCTTCTCCAAACCCCTGCACTTTCTTAGTAGATGAATGTCAAAAATCCCTGCACTGACCTCTCTGAATTAACACTCAATAATACCACTCTTAAAAAAAAAACAGTACAATGATATAATATGACTTGGTGTAATCATTTGGGAAAACAAAATTTAATTGAAACAAAGAGTCATTTTGAACAAATACGACAAATTTGAACAAATATTGAAATATATTTAAATGTAATTATTTAATTATATCATTATCATTACTGCTAATTATATTAATATTAACATATTATATTAATTAATATAATTAGGCTTTAAATATATTCACAGAATAGGGAAGAAAAGGGAAAGGAAGGAGTATTTATATATCACTTACTATGTTTCAGGAACTGTGCTAAGTATTTCACAAGTAATAATAACAATGTTGTTGTTCAGTCATTTTCAGTTGTGTCTGACTCTTCATGACTCCATTTAGGATTTTCTAGGCAAATATACTGGAATGGTTTACCGTTTCCTTCTCCAGATCTCTTTACAGATGAGGAAACTGAGGCAAACAGGATTAAGTGACTTGCCCAGGGTCACAGAGCTAGTAAGTGTCTGAGGCTGTATTTGAATTAAGGAAGAGTCTTCCTGACTCCAGGCCTGGCACTCTATCCACTGCAGCGCCACCTAGCTATAACAATAATAACAACAATAACAGTTAACATTTATATAGTACTTATTATGTGTCAGGCGTTGTCTAATACTTCACAATTATTATCTCATTTGATCCTCACAGTAGCCCTGGAAAATGGGTGCTATTCTTATCCCCATTGTACAGATGAGTAAACTGAGGCAGATAGAGGTTAAGTGAGTTGCCTAGGGTCACTGAGCTAGTAAGTGTCTAAGGCATGAAGGCCAGCATTCTATCCACTACACAGCCTTGCTGAAGAAAACAAAACCTTCACATCATGTCCACCTTTTTCCTCCTCGTGTCATAGACTTAGAGCTGGGGGGGCCCTTAGAGACCATCCAATCCAAGTCCCTTCTTTTACAGGAGAAACTGAGGCCCAGACAGAGGAACTCACTTGCCCAAACTCACACAAATAGTGAATGGAAGATTCTGTATTCCAGCCCAAGCCCTACATCTCCACATCCAGCCCACTTTCCACTCTATCACATCTATATTTCACAGTGAGCTCTTCTCCAAACCCCTGCACTTTCTTGGTAGATGAATGTCAAAAATCCCTGCACTGACCTCTCTGAATTAACATTCAATAATAATTCTGTGTCACTGAATTCTCTTATTTTCCCTTGTTTTCAAATTTCATTTGTTCAACTAAAATAATTTTAACTTCAAGCAAAACAATTCTAGGATGAGGAAAAAACTACATAAAATAGCACTTGTGTGATGTGAATGGAGATAAACAGAAATTCCTTATATCAATCAACTAGGATTTATTAATTTATTAAGCACCTACTACATACCAGGAACTGTGCTAAGTGCTATGTATTAAAATACAAAGAAGCAGTCAATCCTTAATCCCAAGGAGTTTACAATCAAATAAGGGAGACAAGCCCACGTATAAATATATACAGAATCAATATGAAGGGAATAAATACAAAAGATTTCAGTCCAAAGTAGATAGGGAGGGAGGAAGGGAGGGCACTTGGAGCTGGAAGAAGAGGATAAGGAAAGGCTCCAAGAATTCCCATCTTCATCAGCCTCCATCTCCTTTTGTCTAGTATCTAATCCATCTCAGATGGCCCCAGTGACAGCTCTTCATCCTTCAGCCACAAAGGTTAAATCTAATGACTTTTGTCTCATTGCAGGTATTTCCTCAGCAAGCTGCAGCAACCGGACTGGGGAGCTTAAGCCTTGAGGTAGATATTTTCAGCGTTTGCATTGCATTTAAACTGTCCTATTTCTCAGGCGAGAAACATGGTGACAAATCCACTAGATGTCCTTAACTCAAACCTGGAGCGGCAGTTGGTCGGCTCTCAGAGAATTATGGTCAACAGATGGTGCTATTGCATCAAAGCTGTCTCTCGGTGTGTTTGTTCTTGCCTTCTGCATAGCCTGCGAGGAAACGAGGGAGCTTTCTGAGAGGTCGCTCTGGTAGTCCCGTTCTTCAGCCTGAAACGTGGACAGAACTCACCGATTTATTCTTTGAGACACCAGTGAACCAAAGTGTTCTGATAACTGAATTGTAAAGGTAGCCCTGCCCAGAGTTTCATAGAGTTACAGCTAGAAGGAAGCCCAGAGAGACAGACAGAGACAGAAAGACAGAGACATAGAGAAAAACAGAGAGAGAGAAGAGAGGCTAAGATAGAGAGAGAGAAGAGAGGGAGAGAGAGAAAGGAGAGACAAAGAGAAAAAGAGAGAGGAGAGGAGAGGAGAGGAGAGGAGAGGAGAGGAGAGGAGAGGAGAGGAGAGGAGAGGAGAGGAGAGGAGAGGAGAGGAGAGGAGAGGAGAGGAGAGGAGAGGAGAGGAGAAGAGAAAGAAGAGACAAAGAGGGGACAGACAGAGAAGAGAGGAGAGAGAGATGATGAGAGAAAGAGAGAGACAGGAGAAAGAGAAAGGAGAAACAGAGAGAAAGGAGAGAGACAGAGAGAAGAGAGACAGAGACAAAGAGGAGAGAGACAGAGACAGAGAGAGACAGAGGAGAGACTGAAAGGAGAAACAGAGAGACAGAGAAAGAGGAGAGACAGATAGGAGAACTGGAGAGAAACAAAAAAGAAGGGGAGAGAGATTGTACTTTGTTCTCTACCACATCTGACATCTTTTTTAAACTGCTGTAAACAAAACTAGTTTTCATAAAATTCACTCTCTGTCAAAACTCTTGTACTTAGCATCAAAACTATATTGTAAGAGCAGCTTATATCCTATGTCGTTCTGGTGGTGGTCTTCCTACTTTAATATGGTTTCAGTTTGTGGAATACGGGCTTAGTAAAACATTTGACACAATGTGGTTTAAGGAGATGAAGACTAGACCTAGTACAGGGATCTCAGCAGTGAGGAAACTCTCTCTACCAAAGCAGTTGGTTGGTACCTTCTCTGAAATTTCCAGTCCAAGAGTGATGGCAGAATGCTGAGAGATTAAAAGACCTGGCCAGGGTCACACAACCAGTATACATCAGAGACAGAACTTGAGCCCAGGGCTTCCTGGCTTTGAGGTCAGTTCTCTATCGAGGAAGCCACACTGCCTGTTTGACTCTGGGCAGGTCAGAACCTCTGTGTGCTTGTTTCCTGTAAAATGGAGATAATAATAATAGCACCTCTCTCCCAGGATATTTGTGAAGACTAGGATAACATGTTAAATACTTTGCAAACCCTGAAGCACTAGGTAAATATTAGCTTCCTGATGGCTATCTCCCATATATCCTGTATTTAGTCTGTTATACACAATTGTATCCATTTCATCACCCCTGTCGGACTGTGAGTTCTTTGAGACACTAGCTTCTGCCTTTCTCTTTCACAGTGGCTGAAACATAGTAGGCACTTTATAAATGCCTGTTGACTAACTAAATTTATTATTAACACTATCATCATAAATATCCTATCTTCTTATAATTTCTAAGTATAAGAGAATTGTTTTAAATCTAGAATCATTTTGATTGTAATATTTATAAATAATAATCTTGGTTCATAAAATACTTGGGTACAGAACTGTGTGACAATCTACTTAGTTAGAGACCCAGTTAGTGCCTTTTTTTAAGTAAAAACAGCCTAATGACATTTATTTCTAATGTTTTTTTATCTTCAAGCTGATTTTCAGCAAGTCAGAGGACATGTAACTTTTTTTTTAATTACCTGGGGAAGCATAAATACATAAAATTTCCCCAAGTGAATGTATTTCCACTTAAAGTATTTTAATGTATTTAATGCATTTCTACTTTAAATGTAATGTATTTGCACTTAAAATATTTTAATGTATTTAATGCATTTCCACTTAAAATATTGAACGTATTTCCACTTAAAATATTTTAATGTATGTAATGCATTTCTATTTAAAATACTTAATGTATTTCCACTCAAAATATTTGAATGTATTTCCACTAAAATATGTTTTGCTCCTCCACTAAACAACAGAGGTTTGCATAAGTTCTATAAATAAGAACTGAACTACTGACCATCACAAAGCTTTTGCCTTAGATCTCTTTTTGGACTTTATTAATCAGTTCACATTCATGATGAGAATATACAGAGAACCAGAAAACATAGGAGACAGATTCTAACTCTTCTTCTCCTTAATAGACAATGAGACAGCTGGGAAACCTGAATGGACTGAACTTGCTTTCTCAGGTAACTGTTTTCAAATGTTCCCTCTCATTCTTAACTGTAGTGGTAGTATGGTTACTATTAATAGAAGTGCCCTAAATGTTGCAGATACAGATGAGCAGATGAATCATCTAAATACAAAAAAAAAAAGAAAAAAGTCGAAGGAGTCTTCTCTAGTGTCCTCTCTTCTTCATCCTTAGCTAAAACAAACAGGGATTTTAAAACTAGATCTTGGCCGAACTTAGGGGAATTTCACCATCGAGCAGATACCTGGTAAACTGTTTGAACAGTTATTGAAAATAATACTCCAGCTGAGAAATGAAAATGACCAATCTTAGTCCCAGAGAGGAATTGAGGAAGCACCTGTCCTGGAGGACTACGGGTACAGAAAGTCATACGTGCTGCAAGGCTCGAGTATTGTGTCCATTTGGTTTTGCTTAATTATTTGTCTTTGTTGCAAGGGAAGTCTAATTGAGAGGACTTAGGGCTTAGGAGATGACTGTGTGGTAAAGCCAAAAATTATTAGCAATTTTTTTAAAGAAATGAGATAACTATCTAACAACTAATTTTGAACATAAATGTGGCCCAGGCCTGTTTTATTCTAAGTGTAGAAACATCTTCCATTGACACAAATCACAGTAGCTTGTAACTTATAATCAGAGTTGCCTGGGACCCAGATAGATAAATAGGTCCAATAAAATAACAAACGTAAAGTGCTTTGCAAACTGTAAGGTGGTGTATAAATGCTGGTTATTCCATGCTGCCTCTACTAAGGGGATACATAAATGTTGATATTTAAATAGTTAAATTTTAACTTTGCTCCCTATATTTTCAGTTCTCCCAGCCTTCTAGGCCTGGAGTCAGAAAGACCAAGTTCAAATCCAGCCTCAGACACCTAATAGCTGTGTGACCTTGGGCAAGTCACTTAACCTCTGTCTGCCTCAGTTTCCTCATCTATAAAGTGAGGAAAATATGTATGTATAAAATAGTATTTCCCAGGATAAAATAAAGTAATATCTGTAAAGCACTCTGTAAGTGCTAGCTATTATTGCAGAAATAAGATGATGTCCTTTTCTCTATCTCACCCCCTCCTTAGTTCTCTCGGTTTGGTTATGGTAAACCATTCACCTCTTTATGGATGCATGGACTCCTTCCACCCCACTCCTCCTTCCCATGGATGCAGCAAAGGGAACACGAGACTCAACAGGTGAGCTCTTTGCTTCCATTCTTTCTCAATACCAAACCTCAGGGTCCATCCCTTCAACACTGCAACTAAATGTCTGATAAGCGGGATGATGTAGAAGTGCAGCTAGGTGGCGCCATAGGGCACAGAGTGCTGGGTCTTGAGCCAGGAAGATTCATCTTCCTGAGTCCAAATCTGGCCTCAGACACTTACGAGCTGTGTAACCCTGGGCAAGTCACTTCACCCTATTTGCCTCAGTTTCCTCATCTGTCAAATGAGCTGCAGAAGGAAATGACAAACCGCTCCAGTATCTTTGCCAAGAAAACCCCAAATGGGGTCATGGAGAGTTGGACATGACTGAAAACAACTGAACAACAAAAATATCCTTAACAAGTAGATGCTGTTTCTACTGATAGAACAGAAGCTTCTTGAGGGCAAAAGCTGATTCATTTCTATCTTTGTACTTCCAGCACCTAGTATGGGACAAGGCACATAGTAGGCACTTAATAAAAGCTGGTTGAGATATGCACAGTAAGAATTTGGAGCTGGGAGATATGTTTGGCTCAATCAGGAGGGACAAGGCAGCATCATGGTACAGTGGAAATAATGTGAGATTGGGGTCTAATTCCTTTCTCTGCCTCTTACTACCTGTGAGACCTTGGGCAAGTCATTTCTCTCTGTGCCTCAGCTTCCTCATCTACAAAAGTTGGAGCTTGAAGTAGATAACCTCTGATATTCCCTTCCACCTCTCGAACTACGAGCCTAAAATCAAGGTCAATTTAAAACACCAGATTAAGGAGTTTAGCTTTCATCTGGTTAGCAGAGTCAGCACAGATTCTCCAGGAAAAGCAGTCTGGGGGAAAAATGATCTTTTAAACAGGAATCCAGCATGGGAATCTGTGCAGGGCTGGGCATATTTGTCACAAGGGTTTTTACTTTCTTCTTTTTTTTAATGGGAGTGAAGGTATACATGTGAGTACAGAGAAGAGGATAGTATGGAGCTGACCAAAGGAGGGTCACTGAAGCATTTTTTCATGTGTGGAAGAGAGCAGAAGTAAATACAACAAGCAGGACAGCTTTGAAAGTGACATGTTGAATTTATTATGTTCTTCAAAGGGAAAACAAACTTTGTACTGGAGGCAGCTTCATGTGTAAATCCTTTTTCAGCTCAACTTTGCAAATGGAAATGTTCGTTTTGTTTGGTGTTTATTAAGTTCAGGATAAAATATTTTTTAATTTTTTAATTTAAATAGATGATCTAGACATAACCAAGAGAGAAAGACAGACAGATGGATGGAAGGATGGACGGATGGATGGATGGATGAATGGCTAGTGAAACAGACTTCATATGCAGAGGTCAATTTATGCTAAGGAGCACTCTATACCAGTCGTATTTGTGCCCCCCAGCACCCAGCACAGTGCCTCTTCATTTGTTGTTTAGTGGTTTCAGTCCTGTCTGACTCTTCATGACCTCATTGGGGGTTTTCTTGGCAAAGATACTGAAGCGGTTGGCCATTTCCTCCAGCTCATTTTACAGATGAGGAAACTGAGAAACAGGGTTAAGTGACTTGCCCAGGGTCACACAGCTATTAAGTGTTAAGGCTGGATTCGGAACTCTGGCAAACGAGTCTTCCTGACTCCGGGCTTGGTGCTCTATCCACTGCACCACCTACCTGGCCTATCTTGGTCATAGGAGGTGTTTGATAAGTGCATATTGGTTAATTGATCGAATTGTGTTAGTCAGCTGGTAAATTTTGTGTCAGGAGCTACTCTAAGTGCTGAGAATCCAAAGAAAGGCAAAACCACAGTCCCTGCTCTCAAAGAGCTCCTATTCTAAAAGGGGAGAGAATGAGTAAGGAGGTATGTACAAGGTATGCAAACAAGTCTGCTGTTTCACAGTGGACTGAAATTTTGGAGTAGGGAGAGTGAGGCTGGATGAGGCGGGTGGCACTAACTCCAAGCTCACGCCTGGCCCCAGGAGCATGGCTGGATGCTCGCCCAGCTGACCTCCCCTGACCCCTTTCATGTGCTTTTCCATTTTCCTTCCTTTGCAGTATGAATATGCCTTGCCAGTACACCCGCCTCCTCTACCATCGCAGCAGCCCCAAAAGCCAGGACAGAAGATTTTCCTCCAACCCAGCCCAGCACCGGATGCCACCCAGCATGGGGCACCTCAGGCTCCACTGAACCCAGGACAAAACCAAGGGCATCCAGAGGACAGAGCAGTGGGCCAGCAGCCTGGGGGGCCCTTGGGCAGGGCAGGGAGGCCCGAGGTCATTGCATGGTTTCCTTATTTAATCAAATACCATCTCCCAGCAGCTACAAACATGCCAAGAGAAAGCAAGCCCCCGAGATTCGTTTAAGTTATGACCACCATAGGATGTGGAGTATGCAAATGGTATCTCCTTCATGCAGCCTGACAACTATAAAACTTTAGTACTAGTACTAGTAGTAATAGTAACTCTAAGTGCAACCATTTTATTAGTATTAGCAATACGAATAACAAAGCGTGTAGTAGTAATACTAATTCTAAGAAAACTGCAGCATTGTATATTAATAACACTGTAGTAGCACGGTAATAATATTGATGCTAATGATAAAACGTATAGTAGTCACAGTAATAATAATGACACTGTAGTACTGTTATAGTAATGATACTTTAATTTTATATTACTATTGTAATAGTAATAATACTGTAGTGGTTTATTAATACTAATAATAATAATAACAGATGTGTAGTAGTAATATTATTATTTATAATAAAGCATATAGTGGCAATGCTAGTACTGTAGTATTGTATGATAATAAAAGTGTAGCTGCCTATTACTATTGTAATAGTAATGATTTTGCAGTAGTGTATCAATGCTACTAATAACATTGTCCTAGTGATATTAATACTGATACTGACAAAATGTGTAGTATTTATACTAAAAAGAAGATGTATAATAGTAATGTTAATACTAACAATGCTGCAGTGTTGTTATAGTAATGACACTTTCGTCATACATTACTATTGTAAAAGTAATACTACTGTAGCACTTTAAAAATACTAAGAATAAAGGATGTAGTAGTAATATTAATACTAATAAGCATTAGATAGTAATATCACAGTAGCACATTGCTACTGTAATAGTAATAATACTATAGTTGTTTATGAGTACCAATAATAAAATGTATAGCAATAACATTAATACTAATAATACTGTAGTAATGCATAGTAATAATACCTTAGTAGTGAATTACTACTGAATAGTTACATTACTATAGTTTATTAATACTACTAATAAAGGATGTAGTCATGATATTAATGTCAATAAGTATTGTATAGTAATGATACTGTAGTAACATCTTACTACTATAACAGTAACGATACTGTAGTCACCCATTAATACTAATAATAAAGTGTGTAGTAGTAATAATGACACTCATAATAGTGGCATAGTTGTCAAGCTGCATGAAAGAATAATTACACTAATAACAACTTGTCCTAAGAGCATTTACATATGAACTTCATTGAACAAATTGGAATTTGGTATTATTATTATTATTATTATTGCTTGTCCCAGGAGCATTTCTATCTGATCTCCACTGAATAAGATAAGAACTTTTTATTATTAATAATAATTATTATTATTACTATTACTTGTCCAAGATCATTTCTATCTGAACTTCACCAAAAAATGAGAATTATTTTTCTTAATAATAATAATCATTATTATTATCATTACTATCCCAGGAATATTTTTATCTGACCTCCATTGAACAAGATGATATCTTTTTTATTACTTATTATCAGCATATTATTATTATTACTATGACATCCTGGAGGCATTTCTATCTGTCCTACATCGAATAAGACAAGAGCCTTTTTATTATTGTTCCTTATTCTTATTCTTATTACTATTTCTTGTCCTGAGATCATTTCTATCTGAACTCCACCAAAAAAGGATTAGAACCATTTTTGTTAACAATAACTATTATTATTATTAATACTGTGGCTTGTGACCACCATTGAACACAATGAGCTCTTTTTATTACTATGTACTAATTCTATTACTGTGACTTGTCCTGGGGGCATTTCTATCTGACCACCATTGAACAAGATTGGAAGAATTTGGATTAATAATGACAATAATAACAATAACCGGCAATTCTCTAAATTGTAGACCAGTTGTAGATCTGTGTTGGAAGAGTAAGTTTCCTCATCCCAAGAATATCCTAGGTCTGGACAAAATGAAAACAAAACCTTGCCTTTTATACAAGGGCAGCATGGTGGAGTGGGAAGAGTGCTGGGTTTGAGTCAAAGGATCTGGGTTTGAATTCTGCTTCTGCCACTTGTCTGTGTGACATCAGTAATGACTTGGTCTCCTGATCTGTGCAGTGGGCAAAGTGGGAGGAGCAGCATGCCGTCATGTAAAGAGTCTTGAAGTTAGGAAGACCTGAATTTAAGTTCTCCCTTTGACCCCTATCGGCTGTGTGACCCTGGGTAAATCACTACACTCCTCAGCACTCTAGGCCGTCACCTAGACAATTAAGCAAGCTACATAACAGCTATAGAAGCTGCACTGGTAGAGGGAGTTTCCTCACTGGGAGTTTGCCGCACCGATGAAATCACAGCCTTTATTTAAAGAACATAACATAAGACAGTTGGACCAGACAGCCTTTAAGTCCCCTCCAGCTCAAGATCTCCAACACTGTGTAGAGAGCTTGACAGGTCTTCAAAGCACTTCATAGACATTATCTCACTGGATCTTCGCAACGCTATGCGGCAAGTGCCAAAGATATCATCAGCCCCATTTTAGGGATGAGGAAACTGAGACTCCAGGAGGTTGCTAAGTCATCTGCCCAAGGCCACACAGCTAGTGAATGTTAGGTGCAGGATCTCAACCTGGGTCCCTTCTGACGCTAGGTCCAGAGCTCTTTTACCTACATCAGGTATCAACGTGGAGTCTGGTGGTATCGTACACTAGGTCCTTTCAGTCTCGGGTGGTAAGATGGAGCAAGAGAGCCAGAAGGGCCTGAGAAAACCTCCTGCTCGATAGCAAAAGTGGGTGCTCAACCACGATAGAGTAACCCAGTAAAGCCCCTCCTGGTTCTCTCTGCTCGGTTTTGCCACCAAAGTAAAGGGACTGAGCAGGATTGAAACTGACCTTGCCCCAGACTGCTGGTCTCTCCATTTGACTGTAGAGAAGAAATGGACTGCCTGAGAGCATCTTCTAGAAAGTACAGGGAAAGAGCCCTGGGTTGGGTGTCAGGAGACAAGAATCCTCCTATTTCTTGCCCTGTTTGCTAACTCCCCAAGTGACCGTGTATCCCCCTGGGCCTCAGTCTCTTCATTTGTAAAATCAGAGCACAGCGCTCGACCACATCTAAGATCATTTCCAATTCTCACATTCTATGACCAGGACAATAATAAATGCCCAAGCCTTATTGTCAGTATCACATTTACATTTATGACAGTAATAATGCTCGTGTGGTGCTTTAAAGGTTGCAAAGTACACTCCATACATTGTCTCCTCTGAAAAATGCTCCTTAAGGAGCTCCCAGGTGAAGTCATTCTTCTACCAAGGTCAGCGCCTTCTTTGCAACTTGTTATCTTAGACAGTTGGCTGGAGAACTGCAAAGGGAAGTGACCTGTCCAGAGTCACGCAGACAGAGAATGAACTCAGCTCTTCCTGGCTCAGATCTTTATCCACTGCATCATGCTGTCTCTAGGCATTATTAAGTTGAATTTCCAAGGGTCTGGTCAATGGGCCTTTGTAGCTAAATTACAGTCTTGAAAATGAGATGGTAACTTTTTTTCACTTTATTTTGCTTGGCTTTTTGAAATATAGCTAATATAGAAATATGTTTTGCATGACTTACATGTATAATGGGTATCATATTGCTTGCCTTCCCAATGGGTAGGGGAGAGACTGGAGGGAGGGAGAGAATTTGGAACTGAAAATAAACATTTTAAAGAAGAATTTTAAAAAAGAAAATAAGATGGTAACTCTAAGACCTGGACCTCCATTTTCTCAACCCCAACATGAGGTGATGTGACAAGATGGCTTCTGGGATCCCTTCCAATTCTGATTCTAGAAGTAAGAGACAAAACCAGAGAAAATGGGGGACACTTTCCAATTTTTCTAAAGAGGCCTATTTTGAAACAGGAGTGACTAGGCGAATGCTTAATTCCCTTTGCTTAGAATTTTAGCTGTTCTGTAATTTAAACATTTATTTGTGATGCAGCTACCAGAACTGGATTTTGCAGGTCAACTGGGTCATTCAGTAAGTACACATTTTAATGGCACAATTTATTAAAGTTCATTCTTATTGAAAGAGGGGAAGTAAAGAGTTTTAAATGCTCATTGTATGCCTCCCACCCTCCACAATCTGCAATAAAGCAAAATTATTTTCTTTGCTTTGCTTTAAAGTTGGGTGGCTATTTTTCATGCTTTCGCCCTAGACAATTTATTTTATATAACTTTAAAGTGTTATCGAGAGCTGTGTTACATTAAACATTTATTCTCCTTTGTGTAAAGATGTTTCCAATGGGACGTTTGATCTCTGAAGGACCGACACAAAAAACAGAGAAAGCCCCAGTAAGTTTTTTTGTTTGTTTTATTGGTTGTTTGTTTATCCTTTGTCCTCTGCCCACAGCAGCTTAACATTCTCTTCTTTGAAAACATTTTTCAGGGGCAGCTAGGTGGCACAGTGGATAGAGCTCTGGCTTTGGAGTCAGGAGGACCTGAGTTCAAATCCAGTTTCAGACACTTGACACTTACTAGCTGTGTGACCCTGGGCAAGTCACTTAACCCCAATTGCCTCACCAAAAAAAAAAAAAAAGACTTTTCTAATGTCTGTTTCATTTACGTCTAGGTTTATCCAAGAATGTTTTACGTGCCATATAGAGCAAATCAATTGGTAAGTACGAGTTACATAGAGACATCATCCCGAGCAGGTGACAATCAATATTTGTTGAATGTCTTAATAAGCAAAGTGAAGTAGAAAGGTCTGTGGTTTCTACAGAGTGAAAGATCTGAAGTCAGGAAGACCTAAGTCAGAATCCTGACTCAAAAATTTACTAGTGATTCTAGACAGCTCACTTTGGATCTTCACCTTCCATGTATTAAAAATATGCATGACAATATTCCTAGTAATTCCCTCATAGGGTTATTGAGAGACTAGAATAAGATAATGTCTAGAAAGCCTTTGGAAACCTTAAGGTATTAAATAAATTTTGATTGAATAATTGTATAATTTCAATTTAATAGATCATACATAATCCCTATATTTTTGCTTCTCTATAATACATCATTACATTTAAATCTATAAATAGTATATATTCTAAGGTATAGAAAATATATTATTACATGACATTTGTGTTACATACAATTGTATTATTCTATATTTTTATTATACAACTTCTCTATATTATATTAATTTATCTCATTCAACAAATATTTATTAATTAAGCTTCTACTTTGTGCTGAGAGTACTATGATAGATACATAGTACTGTGTACTATGTATCTATCCTACCTAGTACTTACATAGGGAAGTACTTACATAGTACATACATAGGGAAGAGTTACAAAGTTTATATGAAATGAGGTCCCTGCCCTCATCAGTCAATAGGCATTTATTAGATGCCTTGCTTGGCACATAGTAAGTGCATAATAAATGTTTATTGACTGACTGACCCATTGAAATTACTATTATGTGTACAAGGCTAGAGATGCAAATACAAAAGTAAATGGCCTTTGCCCTCAGGGAGCTTACAGGCTAGTCGAGGAATAACATACACTCATACAACTAAAGTATACAAAATTAGACAATAATTACATTAGGAAGTACTCAAAAAGTGAGGTCTGAAGGGACACTGAGGCAAGAGTTAACTTTGGGTTCTAATTTCTTCAAGAAGACCATTCAGAAGATAATTCCTCAATTCCCACTTGGCCTTGCACTGTACAAAATGAATCAGTTAATCAACCTACTCTCTTTCCAGAGAGAAAGTGGAAACCTGCACTAATAAAGAGAATTCCCTCACCTGGGAGTTTCCTATACCAATGAATTACAGGTGAATTACCAATGAACGACACAGACAGTGTTCCTTATCATTAAACTACTATATATGAGGCACTGAGGATACAGAGGTGAAAATGAAAGAGGCTCATCCTTGCCTTCAAAGAGCTTACCCTCTATTCTAATCTACCTACACAACCTCCATGTTAAAATTCTAGCAAAATGAAATCATTTGCAGTCTTCACTTCTCAATACCTAAGAAGATATCCCTTGAACAATTGACTGGGCAGGCTCTCATTTCATCATTTCATGATTTCCTTTGAACAGAATGCCCCAGGAAGATTTGGCATGCTAAGCTCTGAAGAAATGATGGTGAGTGATGCCCTGCTTTTAAGCCAACCCTCAGATGAGCCTAGTCAGCAATTCAGAACCTCAGACCACGGTCATGCTTTCCATTAAGCCTTAAACATGCAGCTATGGGAGTTTAGCTATGTTTTTCCACTCCAGACATGAGAGCTCACCTAGATGTCCAGGAGAATTGGCAACAGCTTTGATGTTGCTATTTGATTGGATATCCTGATGTTAAATCTCAGGCAGGTGCTCAGATCTGTGGAGTAGTGGATGCATAGGATTCAATCAGAATCCTAGACATCTTGGGTTTCCAATATTTTCTTGATGAAAAATATTTTCCTCATAACTGGAGGAAAGAGCAGAGAGGGTAAGATCCAAAGTCTTATAAAAAATGTTCATCTTCTTGTCAAGTCTCAAGCATTGGTTTACATGACATGATGCCTGTAGTTAAAATGCTCCAATCAGGTAGACTACAGCTTGACTGGTTTGAGCCAAGTCAACAAGCTTTTATGAAGCACCAACTGCGTGCAGCAGGCACTGTGCTAGGCCATGGGAATACAAAGGCAAAAAACAGCCCTTGATAGCAAGGTGCTCACAATTTAATTGAGAACACACGATGCTAGATAATGGGTTCCTAGCCTTTTTGTGTGTCCTGGGCATCTTTGGCAGGATCAAATGAGATAAAATTTATGAAATGCTCTGCAAACTTTAAAAGTTATATAAATGTTAGCCATTATTTTCACACAATAGAAGAAGAAAACAATGAATCAAAAGAATTAACATCGTTTAATTTTGCCTTAGGTTGTTAGTCCAATTTGGTTTCATCTATTTGAATCCATTGAACTTCAAGACTTTTAGCTAAAGTTAAAAGATATTTTACTAGTGAGGGAGCCACACAAAGATACATCAGTATCTTTAAGCATAAACTCAAACGAACTTTTCTGTAGAGTTTCTTTTATACTAACAAAAACCGAAAAACCAAAGGAAATACTTAGTTTCTTCTGATGGGATACA
This sequence comes from Phascolarctos cinereus, assembly GCF_003287225.1. Classification (NCBI taxonomy): domain Eukaryota; kingdom Metazoa; phylum Chordata; class Mammalia; order Diprotodontia; family Phascolarctidae; genus Phascolarctos; species Phascolarctos cinereus. The sequence continues at coordinate 15,640,800 of NW_027556402.1, forward strand.
TTTCTAAAACAAAGCATTTTACTGACAGGATTCAGGAATAAAAACCTCCTTCTTAAGAAACAACAGAAATACGTGGTAGTTAAAATATTCTCATCACTAAGAAACCCCTGCTTACGTGAGACCTAAGAGATAGACAGACTTTAGACAATGACATTGGGCTATATAGCATATATCTTTCAGTGATTAATAACTGAATAATATCAATTTGAATGGGATTTGGGGTAGAGGACGTTTTTTCCACAGGTAAACATTGTTATGCTTTCAATTTTCTCTGCAAATTATAGCAGTTTTGTGATTTCTCAAAAAACCAAAACAGAGTCACTTGGGTCCAAAATTAGTTAAGCCCCATCTCATCATTAACTTCAAAGCATAAAGAAAAACTAGAACCAAAATTGAAAAGCAATCCTGCATTTACAGATTATAATTGATTGTATCAAAGCAACTAACACATATATACAAAGATGTGTTGATTGTATACATAAACCTGAGCTCGGACTGCTCTGTTGCTACCTAATAATATTCTTCTCCCTCCCAATTAGATGTTGTATTTCAGCGAGGATGCAGTCTATGATCTTTGACCCATATCCACTGGGAGGCCCTAGGTAGTCAAGTCACTTAACCTTAGCGCCCCCAAACAATGCTCTGTGTTACAGAGAAATTATCAGCCTACTTCGGTAGGAGGAATTCCTCACTTGGATGTGAGGAATCCTTACACTGATGAAATCACAGTCCAATTTTTTTTAGAGTGATCTCTGCCAGGCTTTTTGTAAATATTGTGTGTACCATCCGGTTTGGTGGGAAATGCTCTTTATAGAGCTAGTCATTACAGAGTCTAAAGCAACCTCAAGATTTTGAAACAAAACATTTACTGTTCTTTTCCAAATGGATTTCATGGCCTTCAGACTGAACACTAGCCAAGGCATGGAGTGGTAGGATGTGATACAGGTATCTCTGTCCTCTGATTCTTTTCAGGGAGGAAGAGGTGGCCCCATGGGTTATAATGCCATGTTTCCAGGAATGAAGTCTGACTTCGGGGGGATGCCCCCAAACCCAGCCATGGGAGGAGACTTCACTCTTGAACATGACCTACCGACCGGTGCCAGCAAACCCCCTAGCCCAGCAGAGGGTGATGCTCAAGGCTCCCCTATGCCTGAAACCAACCCAGAAAATATTGAGAATCCAGCTTTCCTTCCAGAAGAAATCCCTTGGGCTCAGGGAGGGATCCTGTCCTTCCCTAAGGGAAGCATTTCTAACTTGGGGGGAGTCCCAGCTGGGCAGATTAAGAGACTCCTCAAAGGCACTTCACCAACCTCTGAACCAGGGATGACCCTGGGACCATCTGATATTACTGAGACCTTTGGCACTGACATAACTACCCCCCTGGCCATCCTAGACGAAGGTCCTTTGGACATTACTGTGGAACCAGATACCCACCACACATCAGTGCAAGGGAACGAGGCCCACCAGCCACAGATTATGGAAGATGTATGGCATTTCCAAGAACCCTGAAAGGCTTCAGAAGTCAATTACCTTCTGTATTTATGGGCATGTTTCCCAGCTATGTCTGATGCAAGATCTTTTGGCTAAAATATTTATTATTCTACTGCTATGGCAACTAGCAAAAATGGAATTAAATATCCAAATAACATATGCAAATGTCTAATGATAGCTATGGGCTGAGGGGATTTAATGATCTTTGTGGTTCACACCAGAATGAATAAAAGGGCTCTGTCTTTAATACTTACTTTTGGTTTTCAGCTATTTGAAAATAAGACAATTCCTAATGCATTATAGAACTCTTACTAGTAGAATGGCATTAGCTATCATATCCAATTACGATGCTGCTTTCAAATTTTTTCCCGTAAGCAATCTGGAATATTCTCAGAAATACAGGCTATCTTATCCAAACCCCTTTAAGTGGGTCTTCATGGGAATTCTTTTACTGGTGTGGCGGTTTTAGGTGCATGGTATGGATCATAACATGACACTTCATAGAATATCTCCTTTCATTGATTCCAGGTGCCTTCCTCATTTAAAATAAAGGTTTTTCTCACTGATCACAGGAATTTGTTCTCATTTATCCACCTCAACAAGCGCTTGTCCAGCAGCTACTTTGGTCTAGCTTTTGGGATTCAAAGACAAAACCTAAAGGAATGCCTGCCTTCAAGGAGATTACAAAAAAAGAAAAATCCTTTTTTACTTCACAGAAAGCATGGCATGCAAAATAAAAGGGCAAGAAACAATTGGGGGAAAATCTTTGTGGAAAATGGCAGCTAGTAGCCCTTAGGCCTCTCTCTGTTTTGTTATTAAAATTGAGAAATAATATCATGCATCCTGGGTCTTGAACCTCCCTTCACAAATTTGAATTTTAGACTATATCAAGATAGGGTGTGCCTAGTCAACAAGCATTAACTGTGTAATTAATTCCCAAAAGAAATAAGAACCAGTGATTAGATAAAGTAAATGTCTTTATGTTAAACTATTAAAGGACATGTCCCTTAGTTTATTTATGACATTTATTAAATTATTATAAATATATAAACATTATATTGTTGTGTGACATATAAAAAGTTTGAGAAATATAGTTTCTTGGTAATTAATCATTTTATTAATCATGCTAGCAGATAATTAATAAAAGGGGTTGGTGGCACTCTTGAATGCCAAAGACCTCTCATGGAACCCACTCAATGCTTATATGCCCTTGGAAGAGTGGGTGTTCCTGAAGGGGCAATCAACTCTGATTGGTTAATTAATGAGAATAATGAATGTTATAATGAGTGGTGGGCTTATTCTAATGAGGGGCTAGGGTATGTAACACTCTAAGATTGAGTGATGGACAAAGAGACATATCTTATTTAGACTACCCCTGCCTACGGCAATCTAAACAAAAGGGAGTGGACTTCTGCATGGACCTGGCTGAGTAGAATGTAGTGGGCTGGAATTCATCTCAGATTAAATTCTCTGAAAGACCCTCTAATTGGGTGGGGTACCTTCCGGATTTGGGCAATCTCATCCATCAACATTGTCCTTTAGTTGCTGGCTTGGCCTGGTAAAGAACAAGGACCTAGGAAGGGAAAAAACCCAGATCTCCCCAATAATTGGTTATTTGATAATTATTTCTCTCCGTTTTAATGTTTATTGTTGTCCCTTAGTTGATTTATGTTATGTTATACCATCCTTTCCTAGGCTACTTTGCCAATTCCCACATGCATTAGCCAGCCAGGTCCCCCCAAGTAATTAATACTTCTCTTCTCAGGGTTCTAGGGGTGATGGTAAAGGGTGTGAATATTCCCAGTATGGCATTCATGAGCCCTGAGTGGGCTTGCTCCTGACTATTTATGAACTTTCTAGCCAGAGTTATTTAGCTTTTACAAAAAGAATCTCAACAACCCTGGGAGGTAGGTGCTGTTATTATCTCCATTTTATAGGTGAGGAAACTGAGGCAGACAGATTATGTGACTAGCCAAAATCCAGAGCTTCCAAGTCAAAGGGGAAAAAAATACCATAAGCATCCAGAAAGAAAGAATTCAAGTGTCGACAAGCAACAATCACGATCCCATATGATATGGTAACCACCATCACAAAGAAGCAGAGAACTTGGAAAACAGTACTGAAAAAAACAAAAGGTGTCATTTTAAAACTAAGAGGAACTGACACCATGAAACTGAATATAACCCTACAGAGATAAAAATATGCCTTCAGTGAAATAGAGAAGACTTTCAAGAATTCCCAATAAAAGACCAGAACTGATAGAAACTTTGAAATACAAACAAGGAGACGGTGGAAACAAGGTGGTGGAGAAAAGGCAGGGACTCCCCTGAGCTCTCCCAAATTCCACTCCAAACAAATTTAAATAATGCCCCAAAATAAATTCTAGAGTAGCAGAACCCATAAAAGGATGGGGTGAAATAGTTTTTCAGCCTAAGATAACTTAGAAGGTTGGCAGGAAAGGTCTGTCATACCCAGGTGAGACTGGAGTTCACACCAGAGCTTCCCATGCCCCCATAAACCAGCAGCAGGCCTTGAAAAGTGACTGAATTCGCAGTGGAGGCTTCTGGAGCTCTTAGCCCACAGAGAGTAAGGGGCTCTGGCAATGGGTCAGAAGGAGACTACAGGAGTCCCTTTGCTGGTACTAAGTGCAAGACTCTGTTGCATTGACCAAATATGGGTCTGGGTCATAGTCTCAGGGTGAAGACAAGCACTAGAATACCAGAGCTACTGGCCGTAGGGGAGCAGCAACCCTGGTCACAGTTCCAGGACAAAAAAGAATGCTTGTGGTCACTCACAGGCCATTGCACAGGTCAGTAGAATAGAAAACACACCTCTCCTTAGATCACACCACCTCTGGAAGAACTTAAAACTTACACATTCCCTGAACTAGCTCTACAAACAGTTGCACACACACACAAAAAGAAAACAAACAAACCCTGAAGCTTAGGACAGTACCCCCTCCATTTGAGAAGCAGAGCCCAATTTTAATATAAAGTTGAAAGCCAAGAAATAGGCTGGAAAAGTGAACAGATGAGAAAAGGAGATCCTGGCTATAGAGAGTTACTAGGATGACAGGGAAGATCAAAACTCTAACTCAGAAGAAGACAACAAAGTTAAAACTGCTACATCCAAAGCCTCAAAGAAAAATGTGAATTGGTCTCAGGCCCAAAAAAGAATTCCTGGAAGACCTCAGAAAGGCTTTTCAAATTCAAACAAGATAGGTAAAGGAAAAACTGGGAAAAGAAATGACAATGATGCAAGAAAATCTTGAAAAAAAAATAAACTGGTTAAGGTAGCACAGAAAAAAAAAACCCTGAAGAAAATAATACTTTAAAAAACAGAATATCCCAAATAGTAAAAGAGGCACAAAAAATCCAATAAAGAGAAGACAGTCTTAAAAAGCAAGAATTGGCCAAATGAAAAAAGAAACACAAAAACTCACTAAAGAAAAGAAATCCTTAAAAATTAGTATTAAGCAAGTGGAAGCTTAATGAGATATCAATATAATGAGATACCAAAAAACAATAAAACAAAATCAAAAGAATGAAAAAATAGGAGAAAATGTGAAATATCTCATTGGAAAAACAACTAACCCAGAAAATAAATCCAGGAGATATCATTTAAGAAGTATTGGACTACCTGAAAGCCATGAGAAAAAAAAAAAGAGCTTAGGGCAGCTGGGTGGCACAGTGAATAGAGAGCTCTGGCCTTGGAGTCAGGAGGACCTGAGTTCAAATCCAGCCTCAGACACTTAACACTTACTACCTGTGTAACCCTGGGCAAGTCACTTAAGCCTGACTATCTCATCAAAAAAAAAAAAGCAAAACAAAAACAAACAAAAAAAGAGCTTAGACATCATCTTTCAAGAAATTATCAAGGAAAACTTCCCTGAGATTCTAGAACCAGAAAGTAAACATAAAAAAGGAAAGCATCCAACAATCCCTCCTGAAAGAGATTCCAAAATGGAAACTTCCAGAAATATTATAGACAAATTTGAGAGCTCCCAGGTCAAGGAGAAAATATTGCAAGCAGCCAGAAAGAAACAATTCAAATATCATGGAGCCACAGTCAGGATAACACAAGATTTGGTAGTTTCTATATTAAAGGATCAGAGGGCTTGGAATATGATGTTCCAAAGGGCAAAGGAGCCAGAATTTCAACCACAAATTACCTACCCAGAAAAGCTGAATATAGTCCTTCACGGGGAAAAAATGGATATTCAGTAAAATAGAAGTCTTTTAAGCATTCCTGATTTAAAAAAAATAAAGACCAGAGCAGAAGAGAAAATCTGACATTCAAATACAAGACTCAAGAGAAGCATAAAAAGGTATACAGGAAAGAGAAATCATAAGGGATTCAATAAGGTTAAACCATTTACATTGCTGTATGGGAAGATGACACAAGAAACTACCAAGAACTTTCTCATTATTAGGTCTTTTTGAATATGATGGGATGGTTATCTAAAATAATAAAATTAAGGGGAATGCACTGGAGAAGGGGAAAGAGAGGGTAGAATGGGTTAAATTATCTCATATAAAAAGGCACAAAAGAACTTTTTCAGTAGAGGGGAAGAGAGCAGCAATGGGAGGGGGCAAATGAACTTTACTCTCATCAGAACTGCCTCAAAAAGGGAGTAATATATACACTCAGTTGGGTATAGAAATCTGTCTTACCCTACAGGAAAGTGGGAGGTGAAGGGGATAAGAGAAGGGGGAAGGAGGTTGATAGAAGGGAGGGTAGAATAGGGGAAGTGGTAGTCAGAAGTAAAACACTGTTGAGGATGGACAGGGTGAAAGGGAGAGAGGAGAGAGAGAGAGAGAGAGAGAGAGAGAGAGAGAGAGAGAGAGAGAGAGAGAGAGAGAGAGAGAGAGAGAGAGTATGATAAACAGGGCAGATACATTATAAAGGGAAATACAGCTAGTATTCATAACTTTGAAAAAAAATTTATAGCAAGTTTCTCTGATAAAGGCCTCATTTGTCAAATATATAGGGAACTGAGTAAAATTTATAAAAAATAAGAGCCATCCCCCAGTTGACAAACGGTCAAAGGATATGAACAGGCAGTTTTCAGACAAAGCAATCAAAGCTATCTATAATCATATGAAAAAATGCTCTAAATCACTACTGATTAGAAAAAAAGCAAATTAAAACAAGTCTGAGGTACCACCTCACATCTATCAGATTGGCTAATATGACAGAAAAGGAAAATGACAAATGTTGGAGGGGATGTGGAAAGATTGAGACATATTCCTCTCAGACACTGAGAGGGAAAGATTTGAGAACTGATTCAACCATTCTGTAGAGGAATTTGGAACTATATCCAAAGAGATATCAAACCATTCATACCCTTTGACCCAACAATACCACTACTTGGTCTGTATCTCAAAGAGATAAAAACAAAAAGGAAAAGGACTCATATATACAAACACATATATAGCAGCTCTCCTTGTGGTAGCAAAGAATTGGAAATTGAGGGGGCAGCCACCAATTGGGGGATGGCTGAACAAGTTGTGGTATGTCATTGTAATTGAATACTATAATGCTATAAAAAATGACAAGCAGGATGATTTCAAAAAACCTGGAAAGACTTACATAAACCCGGTGCAAAGTCACACGAGCAGCACCAGGAGAACAAGGCACACAGTAATAACAACATTGTGTGATGATCAACTGTGCATGACTTAGCTATTCTCAAGACAATTCTGAATGACTTTATGATGAAAAACACTATCCATCTCCAGAGAAAGAATTAATGGAATCTGAATGGTGGTTGTTTGTATTTGTTTGATTGTTTGGTCAGTTGGTTTAGTCTGTGTTTTCTTCCACAACATGACTAATATGGAAATGTGTTTTGCATGGCTGCAAATGTACAAACCATATCAAATTGCCTTCTAAGGGAAGGGGGAGGCTGGGTAGGGAAGAAGAGAGTGAATATGGAGCTCAAAAATTTTTTTAAACAAACATTAACAATTATTTTTATAAATAATCAAAGGAAAATAAAATATTAATTTTTTTAAGAGAAATACAAATTACAGTTAAGAGAAAAATGTAAAGGTAAATACAAGTAAGCAATAGCAAAAGACTTTATAAGGATGAAGTCTTTACATCCTAATGGAAGGGGAAAGAGACAAGGGCTCCTTTAAGAACCTTAACATCATAGCAGTCAAAGAGGGAATCGAATAAGACCAGGGACCTGGGAATGTTTTTTCTTACGTTTCAATGATCATGAAAGAAGAAAATAAATGGAGGGGGAATTGTTTATGTTAGGTCAAAAGGAGGAGGAATGGATAAGGAATCTTATCTCACATAATCAGGGTACAAAAGTAGAGGTTTATTAAAACATGGAAGGAGGGGAGGGAGGAGAGGATGCATCACTTGAACTTTACTTTCATCTGAACTGGCCAAAGGAGGATAGAACACACATACATGCACACATACATACATGCATGCAAACATACCTACATACATAATGTGTATAAAAATACATTCCATTTTCCAGGAAAACAAGAGGAAGCAAGAAGAGGGGAAGAGGTGGGGATAAGAGAGAAAGCAGATTCAGGGAGGGATACTGGAGCAAGGTTTTGCAAAGGAGTTCAAAAAGAAAGGGAAAAAGCCTGTAATAAAGAGGAGGTGGGGAGGAAAGGCAGGAATAAAAATGAGAATAGGATGGAGGGAAATATACTATTAACAATCATAACCGAACATGAATGGGATGAACTCATTCATACAACAGAAAAGGGTAGAAGAATGGATTAGAAAGCAAAGTCCAACACATTATTTACAAGAAAAACACTGGAAACATGAAGACTCACACAAAGTTAAAATAAAGAGATGGAACAAAGTCTACTATGCTATAGCTGATTTCAAAAAAGCAGAGGTATAATTATTATTTCAGACAAACAATAAAATAGATTTAACTAAAAGAGATAGACAATGAAACTACATTTTCAGGCAAAAGTACATCAAAATACTTAAAGAAAAAAGATAAATTAATTACAGGGAGAAATAGCAAAACTATAATATCAAGGGACTTCAATATACCCCCTTAAAGAGCTAGACAAATCTAACCAAAAAAGAAACAGGAAAGAAGTTAAAGATCTGGATTGAATTTTAGAAAAGTAATAGACTTGATAGGTAGGTAGGTAGGTAGACCACGATATGATATGATATGATATGATATGATATGATATGATATGATATGATATGATATGATATGATATACCACTGGATATTATTGAATGGGAGTAGAAAAGAGAATCCATATATCACAACAGTGCATGGCACTATAATAAAAATTGACCATGTATTAGGGCTTAAAAATTTTACAAACAAATGCAGAAAAGTAGAAATACTAAATGAATCTTTTATGTACCATAATGGAATAAAAATTATATTCAATAGAAGGTCCTGAGGCAAAAATTAAATACTATTTGGAGACTATATCCTAAAGAATGGGTCAGAACAAATCCCAAAAAACAAATCATAGAAATAATCAACAATTTCATTAAAGATACTGACAATAATGAGACAAGATACTCAAAATTGGTAGATGCAGCCAGATCAGTCCTTAGGGGAAAATGCTTAACACTTTCAACAACAAAAGTGAGAAAGAATAGATCAATGAATTAAGCTGCAGCTTTTAATTTTAAAATTTTAATGGTATTTTTTCCAATTACACATAAATACAATTTTAACATTCATTTTTTGTAAAATTTTGAGCTCCAAATTTTCTCATTCCCTCTCTCTACCTTTCTCCCTAAGGCAGTAAGAAATTTGATACAAGTTATACATGTGCAATCATGTAAAATATATTTCCATATTAGTCATGTTGTGAAAGAAGAAATAGAACAAAAGGGAAAAACACAAAAAAAGCAAAAAATATAAACTACTCAGATTAACAGAACAAGAAAAAGAAATTTTAAATAATCTCAGAAAAAGAAAGTAAGCCATTATCAGATTCCAAAAGAAAATATCCTGGGGCCAGATAGATTTACAAGTAAATTCTATGAAACATTCAAAACAAAATAAATTCCAATATTGCAAAAACTGCTTCCAAAAAATTGGAAAAGAAGGAAGTCTAACAAATTCCTCATATAATACAAATCTTATCTTGATACCTAAATCAGGAAGAGTTAAAACAGAGTATCCCTAGTGAAAATTGATGTCAAATTTTTAAATAATATATTATCACAAAGGCTTCAACATGTCACAAAGATTATACATTATTGTAAGGTTGGAGTCATACCAAGAATGCAGAGTTGGTTTAACATCAAGAAATTATAAATATAATTTACCATATTCATAACAAGGACAAAAAATCAACAAGCATAAAAAGGTAAAAGAGTTGACAATTATAAGAAAGTAAACAAGTATAAAATAAAATATTAAAATGTAATTCTAATATGGGAATATGATACATGTATCCTCTCAGAAATCTGTCATCATTGAGGAATATAGAGGGAGTTAAATTAGACAGAGGGACAGGCAATGGTTCAGTTATGTTTTGATAACATTAAAAGAAGAATGGAAAGGGAGAGGAAAAGAAATATACTGGGAGGAAGAAAAGGAGAGGAAAGATGGAGGAAAAATCGGGATGCAAAAGTAGAACTTTATTTGATGAAGATGAGGTTCTGAGCTGGGGGAGATGACAATACTTAAATTTCCCTCTCATCTGAATATTGGGAGGGAAAAGAGGGAGGATAGATTAACATCAGTACTAAATATGCATGCAACAAATAGTATGGCATCTAAATCCTTAAAGCTGAATGAGTTCTAGGGATAAATAGACAATAAAATATAATAGGTGACCTAAATTTACCCCTCTATGACTTAGATCATTTAACCAAACAACAAACAAAGGAAATTAAGGATCTAAATAGAATTTTTAAAAAGTTAGACAGGAGAATACTGATTTGGAATATAAGTAGTATACATATTTCTCAGCTGTAAATGGCACTGTCACAAAAACTGACCATGTGTCAGGATATAAAAACCTCACAAACAAATGCAGAAATATTTTTAAATGTTATTTTAAATTTTTTTTAATATTTTAAAAAATATTTTATAGACCATAGTGCAATAAAACCTATGTTCAACAAAGGACCTTTGAAACAAAGATAAAACAAAATAATTGAAGACTAAATTGCTTGATCCTTAAAAAAGGATGGGTCAAAGAACAAGTCACAGAAGCAATTAGTAATGTCATTAAGGATAATGACAACAATGAAATGGTATACCCAAATTTGTGGGATGCAGCCAAAATAATTCTTAGAGAAAAAATTTTATCTCTAAACACTTTCATCAGAGAGAGAGAAAGAAAGAGAGAGAAGGTAAGAAGATCAATGAAATGGGAATGCAACTACAAAAATAGAAAAACCAACAAACTAAAACCCCTCAATTAAATATCAAAATAGATATCTTTAAAATCAAAGAAGAAATTAACAAAATTGGAAGTAAAAAAACAAAACAACCAGGAGCTTTTGGTGGGGACAATAAAATAGACAAACTATTAACTACATTTTTAAAAGAAAAAAGAACAACAAATTAACATAAATGAAATGGATTGATATTTTTACAAAAAAATTAACAGCAAATACAAGATTTAAATGACTCAATTTTTGAAAAAGAAATTGAACAAGGCATAAAGGAACACCCCCCAAAAAAAAAAGAAATCCAAAGTCCAGATGGATTTACAGACAACATCTAATTCCAATATTACACAAACTGTTTGAGAAAACAAGGAAAAGAAAAAGTCCTGTCGAATTCCTTCTATTACTCAATAAGGACTTGTTACCCAATACCAGGAAGAGTTAAAATAGAAGAAAAAAACTATAGATCAATATTACTAATGCATCACAAGGTTTCCAGAGGAGAAGGGATCACAGAAGGGACCTCAGCAAGAAAGAAGGCTTCACTTCAGTCACTCTGATCCTGGCTAGGGTAAATTTATATCAAGAATGCAGGGTTGGTTCAGTATTAGGGAAACTATTAACATAATTGTATATATTAATTAAAAAAATACAAGAAAATCATATGATTATATCAGTAGATGCAGAAAATCTTTAGACAAGATACAATCTATTCCTTAAAAAAAAATTCTAGAAAGGATAGGAATAAATTGAGCTTTCCTTAATATATTAAGTAGTAACTATCTAAAACTAAAAGTAAGCATTTTCTGTAATGGTTATAAACTAGAAGCCTTTCCAGTAAAATCAAGGACAAAACAAGGATATCCATTACCACCACTATTCAACATAGTGCTAAAAATGTTAACTGTGCTAATAAGACAAGAAAAGAAAATTGAGGGATAAGCATAGGCAATAAAGAAACAAAATTATTACTTTTTGCAGATATGATGGTTTACCTAAAGAACCCTAGAAAGTCAACTGAAGAAAAACTAATTAAAACAATTAACAACTGCAGAAAAGTTTCAGGATATAAAATAAACCCATATAAATCATCGTCACCCTTGTCTATTAGCAATAAAATCCAACAGGAGGAGATAGAGAAACTCCATTCAAAATTACTATAGAATATATAAAATACTGGGAGTGTCCAAACCAAGATCCATATGGAAACTATGAGGGAAAAACCTACAAAACACTCCATACACAAACGAAGGCATCTAAATATTAGGAGAAATATTAATTTCTCATGGATAGCCTCAACAAATATGATAAAAAGGGAAAAAAACTACCTAAATCAATTTACTTATTCAGTGCCATGCCAATCAAACTACCAACGGACTAATTTATAGAACCAGGGGGAAAAAATAACAAAATTTATTAGGAGGAAAAAAGGTCAAGAATAGCAAAGGAATTAATGAAAAAAAGAGGGGAGTGGAACGGAAGAAGATCTAGCAATACCAGATCTCAAACTATACAATAAGCAAATAATAATCATTAAAGCAATTTAATACTGTGTAAGAAATAGAAAGGTGATCAGTGGAACATATTAGGCATGTAATACATACAGAAGCAACTAGCACAGTAGCCTAATATTTAATAAACCCAAAGATCCCAGCTATTGAGTGTTCAACAAAAACTGTTGGTAAAACTAGAAAGCAGAATGGAAGAAACTAAGTATAGACCAACATCTGACACTGTGTACTTAAACAAGCTTCAAATGGATACATGATTTAGACACAAATGATGACTTTATAAACAAGTTAAAAGAACACAAAAGAAATGCCTATCAGATCAGAGAGAACATTCATGATGCTAAGAGATAGAGAGATTCACAAGAGATAACATGGACTATTTTGTTTACATAAAATTTAAAAGTTTTTGCATGATCAGAACTAGTTCATCTAAAATTAAAAGAGAAGCAGGTAAATGGGGGGAAAAACTTTTGCAGCAACTTTCTTTGATAAAGGTCTCATTTCTAAAACATCTAGGGACCTTATGCAAATTTAAAAGAATAAGAGCCATTCTACAAATAAATGATCAAATGATATGAATATGCAGCTTTCAGAGGAAAAAAAATCCAATCTATCAACAGTCATATAAAAAATACTCTGAACTAATAATTAGAGAAATGCAAATTAAGACAACTCTGAGTTTCCACATCACACCTCTCAGATTGGCAAAGATAAAAATAGAAAATGACAAATGCTATAGGGGTTGTAGAACTGTACACTGGACCAATGATTCTGGAAAGCAATTTGGAAGCTATTAAACTATGCATACTTTCACCCAGCAATACGATTACTACATCTGTATCCCAAAGAGATCGAAGAAAAAGGAAAAGGACCCATATGTACAAAAATACTTATGACAGCACTTTTTTGTGACAAAAAAAAAAAATTGGAAACTGAGGGGCAATGGCTAACTTGTGGTTATATGAATGTGACAGAATACTATATAGTACAGTGTGAAATGGTGAAGAACATAGTTTCAGAGAAACCAGGGCAGACTTGTATGAACTGATGCAAAGTGAAGTGAACAGAACCAGGTGAACAAATTTAAAAAGAAACAGCAATATTGTACAGACAAACAACTGTGAAAAATTTAGGAACTCTGATCAATGCAATGTCCAACCACAGTTCCAGAGGATGGTAAAACAAATTACTAGCTTCTGGATTGAGAAGTGATGGACCCAAAGTGCAGATTGAGACATATGTTTGGGGTTTTTTGGACATGGCTATTGGGGGATTGTTTTGCTTAGTTATACATGCTTGGGACAATATTTGTTTTTCTCAATGAGAAGGAAGGAAAGTAGGTGGGGAGGTGGGGCAGAAAATGAAAACCTGAAAAAAAATTTAAAAATTAGAAGAAAAAACGATGGGATATAATAACCAGGGCTAGAATGAGGGAAACAGACTATTCTCCAAAAGTATACTTAATATTCAATAAGTCCATGATAAAGAATGTCTCAAAACTGATGAATTCAAGTGGTGTAAAACAAGAGACTGCAGCAAAAGGAGGACATATTGCATATGGAAAGGGTTTTTTTTTTTTAATGTAAAAAGTTATTGAGGTTTAATTTGACTCAGTCACTCCTTGACTCAGTCTCTAGACTTTTCATTGCCAGCTGCCTTCCCACCCTGAAGAAACCTCTGCCTTAGGCCCTTCTCCCTAAATAGTGACTCCCTAGCTAGGACTATCATTTCAGGAAGTCCCCCCAACCACTGTTCACCTCCCTCACGCTTTGACTCACTCTCCAGTCTTATTCTCCTTGTCCGCCTCCACTCAGACACCTTTCTCCTCCACCCCTAATTTCCAGCTCCCCTTTACCTGTTGTCTTCCTCCATTAGAATATTAGCTCCTTGAGAGCTGGGGTTGCCTTGTTTCCTTGTATTTATTGGTATGTCCAACTACCCTCTTCCCCTGCCCCAGCACTGATCACTGTATGTGGCACATAGTAAGTACTTTAAAATGCTTTATTTCTCTATTTTATTTTCTCCCAGTTAATTTACGCACCACTGCAAGCTTCTTGAGGGCAGGGATTGTTTCATTTTGTCTTGGTATAATCCTTGTCATACAGTATTTAACCAGTACTTATTGACGGATTGGTTGACTGACTACCATCATTCCCTCCAATGATAGTATACTATCTTCTCTTGCCTTTCCTCTTGTCTTTCCTCATGCCCTTGGAAACCTCATCACTCTCCAAATTTCCACTACAACTTCTACGTGAATGATACTTACTATAAGGGGCACCATGAGCAAGTAGCTAAAGCTCTCTGGGTCCCAGATTCCACATGAGACAATCGGACTAGATGACCCTGAGGTCATTTCTAGTTAGAAATCCAGTGAACCACTGTGTATTATATCATCCGTTAGAAGGTATGCTCCTTGATGACAGAGACTTTGCTTTTGTACTTGTATCGTAAATGCTTGGCACATAGGAAGTGTTCAATAAATTATTTTTCATCCATTCATTCATTCACTCATTCATTTCTCCTCCTGTGCCAAGACTGGTCATAATAATTATTCATAATTAGTCATCCATATTTTTGCTATAATACTGTTCTCCTGCTGTTCCTCCTTTCCCTCTGATTCATTTTGTACAAATCTTCCCAAGTTGTGAGGTATTCTTGATATTCCTTACTTCTAACAACAAAAGAAGAAATAATATTTTCAAAGAGATCTCTCTGACAGTTTCTAGATCTAGAGCAGTGGTTCTCAAACTTTTTGGTATCAGAAGCCCTTTACATTCTTAAAAATTATTGAGGACCCCAAGGAGCTTTTGTGTATGTGGGTTATAGCTAGAGGTATTTATCATATTAAAATTTTAAATGTCTTCGTATTATTATTGTTATTGTTATTATTATGAAAATAGCTTTGA
Source organism: Phascolarctos cinereus (assembly GCF_003287225.1). Lineage (NCBI taxonomy): Eukaryota > Metazoa > Chordata > Mammalia > Diprotodontia > Phascolarctidae > Phascolarctos > Phascolarctos cinereus. The sequence continues at coordinate 15,656,079 of NW_027556402.1, forward strand.
CCTTGTGAACTCCACTTTGAGAACCACTGAACTAACCTCACCCCATTCCAGGAGCCATCCCCTAACTTCTGGGTACTGGCCCAGACTCCCATGGTGGAGGGAATGGCAACACTAGTCTAGGCACTAAGGTCTGTTTTCTAAAGTTGGCCTGATGAATCCTTTGATGAAATGGATGGAACATTAACTGTTTAACAGTATATTCAACAGAATATAAGGGCAGGTGTTCTGATACTGACAAAATTCTTGAACCACCTGAAGGCTAAAATAAGGTAGAGGAAATATGAACATGAAAGGTAATTCTCCTTAGAGATAAATGAACTTGCTGCCAAACTTCATATACTCAGATGATGGTGAATAAATAATGGATTTTAATTTGTGCAGCTCATAAGACTCCAAAAGAGTTTCCTGCTACAGACTATACTAGGCACACACTTGATAGCACAACTTCTGAAGAACAATAATTTTTCCCTAACAGGGTTCACATAAAAGAGTCGTGTGCAGGCAAACTCAGATCGGTATCCCATAGGGTTTCTGTACAAAATATTTTAAGCATTCACAAACATTTGATGAATACGAGAATAAAACATTTCACAGTCACGAATTTACTAAATATGTGATGAGATATAATTTGATGTCTAAGGATAACTTGAATATACCAATTTTGGAAGAGGAAGTACACAATTCAGTGTCTGGGGAAAGTGAAGCATGATGGGAATTACACATAAAAATGTACTGAGCACATCATTAACATTAATTATGTACTGTATATATATAATTATAGACACTGCAATCATGCATTTATATTATGGTTTCTTTGTTTAGAATAGTTTTGCATACTGTGTGTTGACTTTTAAAATGGGAAATACTCTATTTGTGAGCTGTACATTCACCAGTATAACACTCATGTCTTTTTAAATAAGATTAGTACTATGTGTTTATAATGCCTGTTAACAAAAGAATTTATAATTTTGTAAAATTGCTGCTAAATAATCACCAGATCACAATCTTCAGGAAACAAACTTATCAGGAAAAAAAAGATGAGTGAGCTTTAGGTTTCCAATATTCACACTTACTAATGAAGTAGCAATACTTCACTTAGTTTTACATCCTAAATTTAGAATAGTCTACAGGATTCCATATGAGTTCAGGCTAAATCATAGCTCATTTCTGAAATACTGTTTCCAAAATCTGCTTATGAATTTATATGTATACAAAGATTACATGTATATCCAAATGTAAACATAAGTACAGTCTTTTTGTTATTTGGGGGGAGGGCAAGGCAATCAAGGTTAAGTGACTTGTCCAGGGTCATACAGCTAGTGAGTATCATGTGTCTGAGACCGGATTTAACTCAGGTCCTCACAACTCCAGGGCCAGTGCTCTACCCACTGAACCACCTCGCTGCCCCCAAGCAAATACAGTCTTAATAATACTAAGAGAGCAATCTTACGCTGCTAAGCAACATGCCTAAAAGCTGTACGCTTTTTTTCTGGATTAACCTTTTTGTAAAAGTGGACTCCAGGAAGTTTTGCATACATCATGGTAAAGATGCTGTGGTGAATAAATGTTTCTCCCAACAAGAAGCGCTGTTGAAATATACATATATTTTTTTGCTTCCATTTCTGATGCTGTCAATTGACATGGGGTATTTCATTTATTTTCTAATTTTCACTTACAAATTGCACACACCCATCACAAGTGTTAGAACTCCCTCAAAGCACCGCATAAATATTGAGAATTATTTAGCAAGGGGCAACCTGGACTGTCTCAGTTGCTTGTGGCTTCTTAAACTTTCAGTACATCAAACCCAAAAAGTCAAATCTATTTCAAAGTGAATGCCATCTCACTGCTAAAGCTCGTATTGTTAAATCAGATGGAGAGTCAAACTCGGAATCAGAGGAAGAGCTGGGTTGAAGTCCCATCGCTGATAAACATCAGCAATTGGACCCTGAGTAAGTTACTCGTCCTCTCATTGTCCAGGTAACTCACTCTGACTATAGTAGTGAGTCAAACCCAGTTAGTAAGCATTTATTACCACTGTGCTAAGTGCTAAGAATACAAATACAGACAAACAAAAAGACAGTCCCTTCCCTCAAGGAGCTTACATTGTAACGGGGGATGACAACACAGAAAAGGAAGCTAAAAGGGAGGGAAGGAGAGAGGGAGCAGGTACCCACTCGGGGTCATGATGGAGAAAGCCTGGAGACCCAGGAGTAGAACCCAAGGAAGAATGAAAACATGCCTGGCCTGGGCACTTTCCTTAGAATGGAACTTCTGGGAGGAATCGCCCAATCAGGGAAGGAGCTTCAGGAGCACAGTGAACTCCCAGGGTAAGAAATGTAACTAACTGCAATGATCAGTCTTGGCCCTAGAGAGATGAGGAAATATGCCTCCCCCTTTCACTGGAGAGGTGGGGGACTATAGATATAAAATGTCACATAACTGATTTTCTTTTGTACAAAGGAAACCTTACTGGGTGAGGGGTAGGGTATGGAGCAGAACAACTGCCCTTCCTACGTCAACATTACAAGTCTAACTTTTTTTTTAATTGAACTCATTTCTTACTACCACATGGGAAGGTGGCATGTTATAAAGTAATGGATGACTTTATCATGTTTTCCTCTCTAAGACTGTCCCACCTGGACATACTGTGTGTTGACTTTTAAAATGGGAAATACTCAGCAAAACCCCTACCTACTCCTTGTCAACATTGAGAAAGTCTTTCTGAAACTTTGCCAAGTGGTTAAATCACCCCTAGCATATTTCCATGAATATCTTATTTATGAACAGAATGGATCTGCTCTCAGCAGGACAAATCATCCCAGACATTTCTGAGACAGTGCTCTATAATCCTTAGCTGCAAATTTCTCCTTCTGCCCCATCCCTTCCCTCCCAAAGTGCACGACCTTTGCAAGGATTAATTCTGCAGATAGCACATGGCCACTGGGATGATGATTCAAGGCGACAGACCCCAGTCTGCACTTTTGAGAAGGAATGAGCTGCAGTTTACGGGGCTCCTTTGAGCCATTCCCTCCCAGAGACAGGAGGGAAAGAGGAATGGAAGCAGCAGCAGCCTAACCCCACAGAAGCCAGACACATAAATTAGAAACGAAAATTCCCAGTTTCAAGAAATCATCATTACCAAACATGTTTATTGGATACCTTTTGCTGATGCCTTCAGTTCCTCCCTTTGATCTTTCCCTAGGTTTCAGCATCTTTCCAACTACCTGACAGTGATTTAACTATCACTTTTGTAATGACTGACCAACAAGCAGGTGGGAGACCGTTCAAGGAAATCGCTGTGGGCTTGCTAATGCCCCAGAGGATTTACTTTCTAATCTATTCACAAACTAGGAAAGTGTAGATGTTATCCAGAGCCAGGCTTTGCAAAACAGAGAGAAAAGAATTAAGTTCCAAACTACAGTTGTGTCTAACTAGGGTGGTTCTGTCATTATCTCAGCATCTGTCTTGAGTTGGACAGACCCTATAAAGTAAGCAGACAAATGCCTGGGATGCCGGGGGTGGCACAATACCACAGTGGATAACAATGGTGCGCCATTGCTGTTAGCCCTCTAACAAGTCAAAAAAAAGAGGAGGGGCAGACTTTGGGGAAAAGGTTGTCTGCATGCCCTAAGCCACAGGACTAGACAAATGCCTGGCTATCTTCTAATATAGTCCAATACTGTGTGTATCAAAAGATAGCACAGCATAGTGAATTAGACACTGGACTTGGAATCAGGAAAACTGGGGTTCAAATCCCACCTCAGACATTTACTAACTCTGTAACCCTTACTGGGTTGAATGAACCCTCTCAGCCTCAGTTTTGTCCTTCGCCAAAGAGTACACTCCATGGTCTTCTAAGGTCCTTTCCAGCTCTAAATCTATGATCTTGTGACCTTTTCCCCACAGAGTGGAATAATGGTATACTTTATTTCCTATTTACCTTTCTGTGATCTTTCCAATAGGACTGAGAAAACACCATTGGATTGAGCAGGAAAGAGATCACAGGTCACCTTGGAGAGAGCAGTTCTAGCTCAGTGCTTGAGTCAGAAGCCAGACTGAAGGGGACTGAGGACCAAGAAGTAAAGAAATGGAGGAAATATTATAGAGAGTAGACAACTTGTCTCTGAAATGGAGAAGAAATATGTGATGGGATTGGGAGAATCAGGCGAAGGATTTGGAAAAATGGGGGAGACATAGGCAGTGGTGGAAGGAGAGATTGAAGGTTAGAGAAAGGCCATCACCTTTGATCTGCCTACACTCTCTTACTTTTCCAATCTCAACCCCTTGGTGAATCAGGTCATCTCTGTACTAGTGGTCGCTTGGGATTATTGATGATCACATTTTATCAAGCCCCAAACTTACATTACTGTCACCATTTACCCCCTTCACTCCTCATATACTGAAGGATTGTGGTGAAGAAAGTCACAAAACAATACTAACAGGATCCACTACAAATTTATGTTACTTAATCTCAATCGAGCAGGCCCAGTGCCAAGCCTGGAGTCAAGAAGATGAGTTTTCCTGACTCCAAATCTGGCTTCACACACTAACTGTGTGACCCTGGGCAAATCACTTAATGCTATTTGCCTCAATTTCCTCATGTGTAAAATGAACCACAGAAGGAAATGGCAAACCACTCCAATATCTCTGCCAAGAAAACTCCCCCAAATGGAGTCACAAAGAGTGGGACACAACTGAAAATGACTAGACAACAATAACAACAATCTCAACTGGGGTCCTTACAGGCTCAAAGCAATCCGTCTGCCCCCTTCCCCCAACAGATTCTCCATTCCATTATCGAAAGCAGCCATCTCAAACCTTCTCTCCTTTCAGCTTCACGTGGTACCCAAGAACATTTGCTGAGGGCACTCTTTTCTCCCCTCCTCTTTATCTCCCATCCACTTGACGTGACAGTGACCCCTTCTATCTCCTCCTTCACTCACCCCATCCTTAAGAGAAAAAAAAATCGCTAAATCAGCTCTCGCCTTATGTCCTTCCTGCCCTTCTTAGTTGACACAGAATCACAAATCAGGAGATGGGCAAGTCCTCAGAGACGGCACAGTCTAACCCCCTAATTTTGGAGACGAGGATTCTGAGTTTCAGGAAGGTTAATTAACTTCCCCAAGATCCCAGTTATTACGTGATAAAGCCTGAGTTTGAACTCAGGTGCCACACATTTTCCATCGCATCAAGCTGCTAAACTCCTTGAAAAAGCCATTTGGCCTCCACCCCGTGCCTCGACTTCCTCTCTTGTGATGCTTTTTTTCCTACCCCTCTACAATCTATCTTGTGACATCAACATTTGAAGAGACACTTCTCTTCAAACTCCAGTGATCTCTTCACGGCCCAATCTGATGGCCTTTTCTCAATCTTCATCCTTCTTGGTCATTCTCCAGCCAGTGGAGCCGCTGATCACCTTCTTCTTCTGGCTGCTCTCCCTGGGCTTTCACGATGCTCCATCCCTCGGTCCTCCTCCCTGCCTGGCCACCTCTTCTCCATCTCCTCTGAAGCATCCTCATCCACATCCCACCTGCGAGCTGTGGTTGGCTGCCAAGGCCTCGGCCTGGGTTGCCTTCTCTTCTCCCTTTACACTATACTGACAGACAACATCATCAGCTCCTGCGGGTTCAATTATCATTTCTATGTAAATAAATCCCAGATCCATATATCAGACCCCATTATATCTCGAGTTATAGTAATACATCTCCAACATCTTGCTACTGCACATCTTGAACTGGATATCCCAGAAGCATATTGAACTCAGCATGCTCAAAACTAAATTCATTATTCTTCCCTCCATTTTGGTATTTGTGCAGCTAGGGAGGGCAGTGAATAGAGGGCCAGGCAGGGAGTCAGAAAGACCTGAGTTCAAATCTGGCCTCAGATACTTACTAGCTATGTCACCCCAGGCAAGTCACTTAATCCTGTTTGCCTCAGTTTCCTCATCTATACAATGAGCTGATGAAGGAAATGGTAAAGCACTCCAGTATCTTTGTCAAGAAAACCCAAAAAGGGGTCATGAAGAGGCAGACAGGATTGTAAATGACTAAACAACAATAACACTTTGGTTTTGAATTTTACAATACTCTCCCAAACTTCCTTATTTCTATGGCACCACCATGTTTCCAGTCACCCATATTCACAACCTCAATTCTACTCTCACTCACCCCCCCATATCCTGTCATTTGTCAAATCTCATCATTTGTACCTCCATATCACCTCTCGGACATGCTCTCTTCTCTGCTAACGTGGCCACCACCCTCGTGAGGCCCTCATAACCTCTTACCTGGACCATTGCAATAGCCTCAGGTCTCTTCCCACTCCAAGCTATCCTTCACACAGCTCCTAATGTGTAGCTCTGACCATGTCACTCTCCTACTCAATAAATTCGGTGGCTTCCTATTACCTCCAGCATCAAAGATATTGTTTGTTTGCATCTGACATTGGAAACTTCAAAACCTGGCTCCTTCCTAATTGTCCATTCTTCTTACACATTACCCACATCCTGCCCCCATGAACCATATGAGCCAGCCATACTGGGCTACTTGTTGCTCCTCACACACAACACTCCATTTCCCACGTCCATGTCTTTGTTAAGGGATGTCCCCCAGGCCTGACATTTTCGCACTTCCTCATCTTCACCTCTTAGAATCCCAGACTTCCTTCAAGACTCAGCCTAAATGTGAAATTCTTCAGGAAGTCCATCCAGTGTCTCCCAAATGGTGCTTCCTATCCAAGGTTACCTCTCACCTACTCAATATCCTCCTTGCACATACCTCTTTATTTACAAGTTGTCTTCCTCATTGGACTACAGATCCCTTGAGGGCAGGGACTTTTTTGCTTTTTCTTTGTATTCCCTGAGCTTCCTACAGTACTTGACACTTGGTAAGAGCTTAGTAAATGATTATGGATTGACTGGTCTATAGGGCCAGCTCCCAAGCATAAGATCCACTAGCATCAATGGCTTCTTCCTAAGAAAGAGACAATAGCAAAGGAGGAGAGAAGAGAGGATCCTGAAGAGGGTTCCAGGTACGGAGTGGGGAAGAAGAGCAAGGTGAATCTCTGTTTTCTCTGTTGTTGTTGTTGTTGTTGTTGTTTGTCCTTCCTTCTTGAAGAGGACCATGACATCAGGAAGGTGATGCCATGACTTGCAAGTGATTTGGATTTAAGTGAGGGAGGGCTGGGCAAAGTCACCAGCCTCACTTTCTCCTCCAGAGCCATCTGGGTCCAGTGGCAAGCTGGCCAACAGTAAGTTCTAGGCCAAGCCCCACTTGGTCTTTGTTTGGGTCGTGATTGACTCAGGGTGATTTTCTCTGTAAGGGTAAAAGCAAAGTCCTCTTGTGTGAAGGTGCAGGGAGAGGTGATGTATAAAAGACAGGAAAAGAACCTCCAGAGAGAGAATTGATGACCCCTGACTACAAATTGAAATATAATTTTCTCACTTTATTTTTCTTGCTTCTTTTTAAATGTGGCTAATAAGTTTTGTGTGATTTCACATGTATAATTGATATCACATTGCTTGCCTTCTCAGTGGGTGGGAGGGAGGGTGAGAATTTGGAACTCAAAATTTAAAAAGAAAATGCTGAAAATAAATAACTAACAAGTGTTTTTTAAAGAGAGGAAAAGAGTAACAGGTTAGGATAGCTACTATGTAAAAAGCAGGAAAGATAGAAAGTTGAAGATCAAATTAAGATGTGAGAACATGAATTTATAATTAACTCAATTCACACATTGGGCTGACTTTCTCCAAGAGAGTTCAGGAGTCCATGAGTAGAAAATAAGAAAACTCTTTCTGAGTTTCTGACATCCTAAAATTAACATTTCCATATCTATCTCTCTGTCTCTCTCTCTCTCCTCATCAGTTCCACAAAGTTATCTTGCTTCCCAGGAGAGTATGATAAGTATGATAAGCGGTTTTTTTTAATGTTATAAGTATGAGCCTTATGTGTACTTATAAGCCTTTTGTGTTTCAAGTATTTCTTTTGTGGTAGAAGAAATAAATAGCTGTCCTATACCTTGTATCTTCTTTGTACATCAAACTTTTTTTTTTTTAGAACAGACTCTGTTAATCCCTTTTAAGGGAAACCCTAGACATGGCATACCTAAGTTTTGTGTTTATAGATTTTCCCCAGAGTCTGTATCTGGGCTGAGGGCATAACAAGCCCTAGAAAATATGAAAAAAATCTGATTCCCTCTCTTAGGAACCAAACCATATCTTTCTTTGCCCTTGCATCAACCTAGTCCTACAATCTTCCTAAGTATTTACTACAACCTCACTTCAATAATTCAAAGTTCTTAGATTTCATCTATGTATATATTTCCTTCATTTTCAAAGACAACATGGTGAAATGGAAATGGCACTGAATTTTGAAGTCAGAGGGACCAGGGTTCAAATCCTGGCTCTGTTATTCACTCAACCATTCAATGACTTGGAAGACCTTTAAACATTGCGCCTGATAAATTGATCCCACTGCAATCAACCTGGTGATGAGACATCAGCGAAAATGGCACTGGAGTTTGGAGTCTGGGGATGTGGGTTAAATTATGGCTCTGATACTGCCTATATTATCTTGAGAAAGTCACTTAACCTTTCTGGGCCTCGGTTTTCTTATCCGCAAAATGAAGAAGTTAGATCAAACATCTTATAAGGCCCTTTCCAGTTCTAATCCTATGATTCAGTGGTGATCTTGTGAGCCTTCCTGAACTTACCTAGTCTGATACCTGAATGAAAGATATGCAATCATCACTGGATGTGTATTCAAAGCCTTTCTGACTTAGTCAAACCTTTCAGAGCTTAGCCTTCACTAGCAAAACATAGATCCACCTAGGCACCATGATGAGACATTGGAGGAAGCCATCTGTGAAGCTTCTAGGTCACCATCAAGGAAAGGATGAATTCTTCAGGTCTTAGGAACCAGAGACCAGCATCCTGAGCCCACAAAGACAGTTTTATGGAGAGGTTAACAGAAAAAGGTTTGGGCAATGGTAAAACCATAAGTAAGTGCACAAGAAGGCCATTAGCAAAGGCACTTGGTGGGGCAGGTAACTTGAAGTATGAGAATTGTTTAGGGAAAAAAGACATTAACAGCTCTGGAAAAAAATGATTAGATGCTGTCTGGGAGAAATGATGGGATAAGCTTAGTCAGGTTAGACTTACTGTTATTTAGTAATCTGCTCTCAAGTAAACAGACTGGCTGTTAAAGTTGATTCATCCATCTGGGTCTCTGCTGCAGACTAACTCCAAGTAAACAGCTCTCCTTCCAAAGTCCCTCCCACCTGTATTCCACTCAACACTTTACAAAATGCTATCACCTGTTTCAGAGTTGAGGAAATCAGTCCATAGAGATGTGAAGTGATTTACCCAAAGACACACAGCTGATTTAGGGACAGAGCCAAGTTTTGAGGAAAGAAAGGATGAGTCTTCATAGGAACTTTTTTTGTTTGACTTTGCATACTTATTATATGGGCTATCTTTTTGTTTTTACTGTTCAATGAGGGGAGTAGATGGGCAAGAATATGCTTAGCAATTAGGGAAAAATTAATTAAATTTGGAGTAAAAAGGAAAGAAGGAAGTATGAGAGAATTTACTGGAGAGGTTGAAATGATTCGTTTCACTAGCATGGTCTGGAAAGATCCCATAGAAGAAGTGAGTCTTCTGGAGACTTGGGTTTGGTTTGGTTTGAATAGAAACAAACGTCATGGTAGTCTGTGTACTGCACTATTGTAATGCCATAAAAACAATCAGAATAATGTGGGGAAATGTACGAAACTGCGTGTAGCCAGCCAAGTATCACAAAGAAAAAAAACATGGTGCTGCCTTCTCAGTAACTTCTGACTTTGTTGACCATACACTTCTAGTTAACGATGATCTGAGCCCTTGGAACTGTCTCCTTTCTACCATGATCCAGTCAAGTTGTTTCCTTGATTTCTTTTCAGAATCTCCTTCACTTTATCCAGTGTAAGATCTACGTGCCCATCAAACCCAAGTCTGCACGGTCATAGAGCCACACCTGAATTTGGAACCAGCTGTCCCAAAAGATGGAGTTGATGGGTTGTAGCACCACTTTCTGTACTTTCTGGCCCTAGCCACAGTCCTTCATGTGGCAGGGGCATACCCAAAGAATTTGGAAAAAAAGACATCTCTCAACTTCTCTCTATACCCACTATTCCCTCATAAATTTTCCCTAATCCGAATACTTTACCTAAATTGTAGAAATGGATGGATGATCATTTGTTGACCACTAACAATATCTGTTGCCAAACAAATAATGGAAACCAATGGTTAAGCTTAGGAAAAAAGGTTGATCCTATGTGGACAGGGCCAGGATAAGAGATTAAGCTATGCCACCATCCTCAAGGCATTCCTAATAGCATTTGGGAGGCATGGAAGAGGTGAAGTTTGTGGCTATCTCTGCTAAAGCCACAAGGTACCTTGAAGGAGAGCCAGAAGGCTACATGTAAGCAAGACAAACTATTACCACCCCTTCCCCTGAAGAGAATCTAGGGACTAGCAACACCCACTTGACCCCCAGCTTTCTTCCAGTCATCATCCAGGAAGCAATCGCCGTGCAGATGCAAATCCCCACCTTCATCAGCCACTGCTTCCAAGAAAAGCAAATTATTTTCCCCAAAGTCCTTGGCACCATCAAATGATTCAACACCAGAAATAGATATGGTTTCACCTGTGGAAATAACATTAAAAAAGTTGCCCTGCCATCTGCTTTACCCCTATGCCCTAAGGAAGGATCACTAGGCCTTTCTGTCTGCCTTCTGGCTAACCTCTCCTCTATGTGTGGTCTCCCCTATTAGAGTATGAGCTTCTTGAAAGCAGGGATAGCTTACTTTTCTCTTTCTATACCCAGTGCTTAGCACCATACTGTATATACTTTGCATATATACTATGTATATTTACTATACAAATGATTCATATATACATATATATATGAATCATTTGTATGGTAAAATTTATTCCCATATGCTCTACAATCTTTGCACTGGCTGTGCCCCATACTTGGAATTCTCTCCCTCCTTACTAGCCTCTCTTAATTTCCCTGGCTTTCTCAAATCCTATCTTTTGCAGGATGCCTCTCCCAGTTCCTCTAACTGATAATGCCTTCCCCACAAAGCCTGCTTTCCATTTACTCTGGATATATGTTTTATGTATTTCATTATTTACATGCTGTCTCCCCAACTAGAGTGTGAGCTCCTTGAGGGCAGCTCTTTTTGCATTTTTTGTATCCCCAGAGCCTAGAATAGTACCAAAAACATAGTAAGCACTTAATAAGCACTCGTTCACTGACCAACAATTGGCTGAAAGATATAAAGGATACAAGATCCCCAGTGTTTGTTATTTGTTGACAGTTTTTTTAAAGCATTTGATTCAGGAGGGCAAAACTCCATCTCAAAAGCTCCCCTCCTATTAGATATCTCCACTGAGTATGTTAAAATCATACTGTTTCCTTGGAAAACATAACAATAGAAAGAACTTTGTGAGACAAATCTCTGATTATTACTAACAAGCCACCACCAAGGAAGACGTCTACCATAGAGCCCAAATGGAATGAAGATTATCAAAAGATGAGATCCCTAAGATGCTCTTGTCTGTGAATGGTGATGATCACACCAAGTCCCAGAATATTTCATAGTTTCCTATATGAGCTTTACAATCACATGAAAGACGTTAGCCTAACCATCCACACAGGAAAGGTCAACTGGATGAAGGAAGCTTATTGTCCAGACTCTGATAAAGTTCGATAGACAATCCAAAGTGCTGGTCCATCAGTACAGAGATCTTGGACAGACACCAAAGATGGACAATGGACAGAACTCAAAATTAACAGGAAGAGTAGGTTAGCTTGTCTTTTCAAAATTGCTCAGGTTTTTTTTGTTAACCCCTCCCCCAGGTTTCTCCCAGAAACAAAGATTCATATTTTAATGTCAATATTCTCCTGCTGATGTTGTAATTATCATTTTTCAGGTATGGCTGAGAGTCTTCACCTGCCATTTTACCAATTCCTTCTATCTCCCTGGATACCAAAGATCTTTTAAAGAACTCTATATCCTGTGTCTGTGGCAAACCAAAGCAAGAGGAAAATTGGCTGCCCCACAGAAATAAAAATACAGAACAAAGAATGTTATGTCCCTTAATCCAAATACCACCATGGAAACAAGTTTTATTGGCTCATTTTTTGCTGATGGCCATAAATTTGCAATAATCGTGTCTAAATTATAGCAACTTGCATCTGATTCTTAAACATTTTATTTCTCTTTCAAATAAATTTTGTTGATTTCTTTTGTTTTTTTAATCATTTATATTTCTCAATATAGCTCACTCATCTCTCCTTCACAGACAGCCCATCCCTTATAATGAAGAGTAAAAGGAGGGAAGGAGGAGTAAAACTAATCAACAAATCAAAAAATTCTGAAGTTATATGAAGTTGTAAAGTTCCACACCAATCATTCCCCACGTTGGCCAAAACAGGAGAGATGGCCATTCTCAGATGTCCTTTTTGGAGCCAAGTTTGGTCACTAAAATTTTCCAGCATTCATTTTCTGCTGTTTAATTGTTCTTTCCATTTACTCTGCTGTAGACTGTGTTCCTGCTTCTGCTTACTTCATTCATTCAATAAACATTTATTAAGCACCTATTATGTGCCAGCCAGTGCTAAGCCTGAGAAAATGCCCAGAGCTGATCTACTCAAATGAGTCTTCCACTTCTTTCTATTCATCCTTTTCTCCACTTCTTATAACACAGTCACATTCCATTCCATTCATGTACCATAATTTGTTAAACAATTCCCTGCTCGATGGGCATCTACTTTGTTTCCAGTTCTTTGCTACAACAAAAGTGCTGCTACAAATATTTTGGTGTATAGGCAGCCTTTCTCTTTGTCATTGCCTAGACAGTGGCTGATATAGCATATACATCGAAAATCCAAGATCATCATTTGGTATCATCTTTCAGATGTTACTGCTCTAAGCTCATTTTCCTGGCCTGTTATTACACATAATAAGAGAGCTGATTTAAGAATGCGTATAATAACACATTGTCAACCTTACATAGGATGTGTTTTTCAACCTTAAACCTTGGGAGGGTAAAATGATTTTCCTCAATGCCGATTGGTTGTGCAGATCCTTAATAGTGCTTTAAATCTGACCTTGCTAATCCAAATTTTCCAACAGAGAGAAAACTAAGTTTTAAGATTTTTCGTATATAACTCAACACCTGTATGAAGAATGCTTTATTAAGAATTAAAGATTATTCATTCCTCAAGTTTTCCCAGGCTTCTGAAATCGTACTATTATCTACTATATAAACTTGAGTGTATTTCTGAACAAGACCAAAGCCAAGCTCACATCCCAGGGCATTCCATTCATATTGCAGCTTCCAAGTGGCTTTTGGTGAGTATTACTGATTAAACAAAAAAGTGACTTGGTGCCTTCTGCTAGGATCAATTCATAGATGTGTTATTGATTTAATTGCTATAGTATCTTCATGGTGAATAATTATTTGTTAAAGCCTTTAATTCCATGTTTTTATAGACATTCTTTCCTTTGAACTCTTCCCTTCTAGCTCATTTAGAAATCATCTTCTAAGTTTCTCAAAAATGATCATAGTCAAGACTTGCCAGTGTTGCTCTGAAATTTTCTTTTAACATAGTGACTGTCAAATTTTCTCTTCTCACCTTAGCTATTACTCTACTCTCCAAAGTTTAAGATTATCCATGATTCAAGGGCTTCCTCCAAGAAGAAGCCTTTGATAAAATGAAATATAAGAATCTTAAAAATTGTCTTTACTTGTAATTGGAAAAAGATATAATATAAAAGAAAAAAGATATAAAAAATAAAGAAAAAGTACAAGAATCTTAAATTTGCCTGAAGTAGTCCCTCCTGAGATCTGTGTCACTCATGAATCTCTTCATTTCCAACTCTTCTCATTCTGGGTCTGTACTTTTTTTTCAAGGGCTTATGAAAACTTTTCTAGAGAATGTTGCTGCTTTGGAGCAATCACGGAGTATTTTCTCCTGAACTAGATGATGTGGTGAGTTTTCCCATTCACTTTCTCCACATTTTGCAGTAGACATGAGCAGAATTACAATTAGAAATGCAAGATGCTGATAACATTGGACAGGGACCCAACTAGTAAGAGAACGCATGGGGAAAATGGGCGAGATGGCTCCTGCATCTTCATAAACTAAAATGAAGGCTACTGCTTTCAATTTCATAAAAAATAAATGCCAGCTGGCAATATCTATAATATAAAAATGGTCACCTTCCTACATGTCTGTACTTACTGTTAGTATACAGTTCTTAGCAAAGAAGTATATAGAATTATAGAAATCCTACAGCTGAAGAGTAATGAGATACAAAAACATACTTTATTTCTACTACTAAATTATAAGTTCCTTGAGGGAAGCAGTCGGTCAGTCAGTCAGTCAGTCAATAAGCATATATTAAGTACCTACTATGTGCCAGTTACTATGCTAAGGATACAAAGAAAGCTCCAAGTCCAAGCTCTCAAGCAGCTCACAATCTGATAGGGGAGATAATGTGCAAAAAAAAAAAAACTATGCACAAGATAGATACATATATATATACATATATATACATATATATATATACATATATATATACATATATATATACATATATATATAGAGAGAGAGAGAGATGGATGGACAGACAGACAGACAGACAGACAGATAGATAGATAGATAGATAGATAGATAGATAGATAGATAGATAGATAGATAGATAGATGGGAGAGAGAGAGAGAGAGAGAGAGAGAGAGAGAGAGAGAGAGATGGACAGATAGACAGACAGACAGATAGATGGATAGATAGATGGATGGATAGACAGACAGACAGACAGACAGACAGACAGACAGACAGATAGATAGATAGATAGATAGATAGATAGATAGATAGATAGATAGATAGATGGGAGATAATCAACAGCAAGTAGGCACTTGCACTAAGAAAGACCCAGAAAGCCTCTTGAAGGGAACATTTTAGATGAGCCTTGAAAGAAGCCAGAAGGTAGAGATGAGGAGAGAAAGAATCACTGGATCACAGTGGATGGCTTAAGGTGTAAGAAGACTGGAAAGGTAGGAAGGAGTCAAGTTCTGAAGCGCCTTGTATGCCAGATTAGAGCAAGAGTCTGCATTTGATTCTGCAGCCACTAGAGTTTATTGAATAGGAAGGTGACCTGGTCAGACCTGCAACTTAGGAAGATCAGTTTGACAACAGAGTGGAGGATGGACTGGAACAGAGAGAGATTTGAGGCAGGGAGACCAATCAGAAGAGCTGTCTTATTTTCACTTGTAATCCCTTACCCCAACCCTGGCCTCACAACCCTTAGCCCAGTGCTCTGCACGTAACAGGATCTTAGATCTAAAGCTGGAAGGGACCCCAGAGGCCATCTACTTTCTCTACAAATGAAGAAATTAACACCCAGGTAGGTAAAAATGACTCTCCCAAGGTCACACATATAGTAAGAATGAAAGGCAGTGTTTAAACCTCCATCCTCTGACTCTGACATCAGGCTCTTTCTACCAAGCTTCCTCCTTGTTCAGATTTTAAAAATAATTTGGCAAGGAAATTATTTTTCCAACATTAGCTCTGCCCTACCATATCTGTGCTGTGGAATCATGAACAAGCATGATATCATCTGTCTTTTCATTTCTGAAGTACTGAGCTGCTAACCATCTGGTCAGCAGAGAGACAGCTGCTGCTTTTACTCTATGAAACACTGACAATTTCTTTGATTGACAGAATTTGATTAATTACTACAATTTCTATTACGTAGCCTCAGGTTAACCCAGAGGGTAGATCATTGGCCTTGGAGTCAAGAAGACCTGAATTCAAAACCTGCATTTGACCACCAGCTAACTGTATGGTCCTGGGAAAGTGACATCTGTGTCCCTCGAGCAGCACCTTAGGCACTGTCCCCTGCGGGGATTTGTCTACACTGAGGAGTGTGTTGATCTTTACCGCATTCTTGTGCATTATTTAAAAATAGCCTAGGAAAAAAGCGTAGTAATTAAAATACTGAAATGGATCACCTGGGCTGTGCTGGTCCTGCTAGGGGAAGCCACCAACAAGCCTGGTGTTGTTTTAACACCTGTAAGAAGTGTACAAGCTAAGCTGGAGTGAATGGTTAGTAATTAATCATCCAGGGACTCTGAGCTGTGAATACCACTGAAGTAAGTTATTTGCAATCATAATCATAGAGAAGTATTAATATACATTTGCACAGTGTTTTATAGATGTTATCTCATGAATAATGAAATGAGCAAAAAAAAAGTAGATAGGGACAGCAGAAAAGGGAGCAGAACAGAGTCCTGGAAAGTCTGCCTCTTGAAAAACTTCTACATGTCACTTAAATTAGTGTGATGAATTGAGCTTGGAGCACACTTTCTTTTTTTTTCTTGTCTTTAAAATGGAAGCCTTTTTTTTTAACATCCCCTTCATTTCCAAATACATCTCTCCTCCCTCCCCAGCACAGCAAACCTTCCCTTGTAATAAACAAATAAACCAGAAAGAGGAGGAAAAGCAGTTTAACAAAACCCATGAACACTTTGAATGTGTCTGACAGTGTATGCTACATTCCATATCCATAATCCTCCACTTCCACAACAAAGGGACAGAGATACATTATCGCAACTCTTCTTGGAGTATGCTTTCTTTTTTTGTTTGTTTGTTTGCTTGTTTTTAGGCAATTGGGGTTAAGTGACTTGCCCAGGGTCACACAGCTAGTGTCAAGTATTTGGTTTGAGGAAGGATTTGAACTCAGGTCCTCCTGACTTCAGGGCCGGTGCTCTATCCACTGTGCCACCTAGCTGCCCCTTTGAGCATACTTTCAACGAGGTTGTGGATACAGGCTGTCCTGAAAGTCTCAGTGCAATTTTAAGCCTTAATAAACTGTCCTAAAACTTTGGGGACACCAATGGCCTTCCACATTCTGAGGCTTGTGAATAAGGCCTATAAATGACTGACTTGGCACCCTTTCTCTGTATTACTTCCCTTTCATTCTAACCCTATAGTCATCCATGGTGATCACATGGAGTTATCCATTGACATGGAGAAGCCTCTTCAGTACTTCACCACGTTAAGAAGGTAGCTTGGTGTAATGAGTAGAGGACTGGCTTTGGAGCTGAGAAGACCTGGATTTAGGTCCTTCCTCAGACCCATCCTTAAAGGGTGATCCTGGCAGTCACTAGTGTTCTGGATAACTTTCTAAGCTAAATTGCAGAAAAGGTGCCAACCTTCATTAATGGAGGGAAATTCCAAACCCAATGAAATCACAGGTAATGCCCACGTCATAGAAAAGAAACAGCCTAGGATGGAAAGTCAGCCTCAGGAGTAGATTTTGGTTCAAGTCTCTGACACATCCTGGCTGTGGGACCCTAAAAGGCACCGCCCTGCCGTCATAGAATGAGTTCCCTATTATCAACAAAATCACAGGTTTGGTCTCTATTCCTAGCCTATGAGTTCATCAGAATGGGTCTTTCCTCAGCCTGTGCACATAGCAACCCCACCATAATTCAGCAGATGGTCTTCCAGAACCACCATCATAGGCAAGTCAGAGACTAGTCTCTCTAGACTCAGCTGTTCTGCTTTCTGGATGGCAGTTATAATCAGGCCCATATTCTAAGGCCTTCCAGCTCAGTAGATCCTGCCAGAGCTTCTGTTCCATTAGTATGAGACCTCAAACTCACCCCCAGGGCAAGATGAGGCATCAGAGAAGAGCATCAGGAGAGATCTCTGCAAAAGCAAAAGCTAAAGGGAGCTAGCTCTCCAGGGCCACCCCATCAGGACTCCTCAGTTCTCTGATTCTAGGTGTGAGTTCATTGTTAAGTCAAATTCATGTTTATCTTCTTCCTAAAAGACCTGTGTTCAAGTTCCATCTTGACACATGCTAGCTATATGATGGTGGCCAAGTCTCAACCTCCCAATACTCTAGGTACTTTTCGAAGACCATAAATTGCCAAGAATGTGCTGACTTGAAGTGGTAAAGGGAGTTTTGTCACCTGGGAGACCCTTATTTCAATGAAGATTCAATTCTTCTTATCCCCATGTGGAATAACTCACAATCTCCAGGAAAGTGAGGCCCAAGCTCAGTGCATTACATTGAAGGGGTGTGTGGATATAGATATAGATATAGATATAGATATAGATATAGATATAGATATAGATATAGATATAGATATAGATATAGATAGATATAGATATAGATATAGATATAGATATATAGATATATAGATATATACACACACATATATGTATGTATATATACACACATCCATATATACATATATACACACATATATATTTATTATATATATACTTATATATACCATATACACTTATATATATGTGTACTCATACGTGTGTGTGCGCAACATACATATATACATAAAAATTCCCAGTTATTCAAGAATATGAAACACGATATAATACAGTGAAAAGAGAACTTGCTTGGGAGTCAGAGGACCTGAGTTCCAATCCCACCTCTGATGCTTCCTGTGTGACTTAGATAATTTAAATTCTCTGGGCCTCAGTTTCCTCAACTGAAAAAAGGTAGAGATGGGTTGGATGAGATGGTCTCTGGGGTCCCTCCCAATTCTAAATATGATTTTTCAAGTTTATGGATTCTCTACCACTTATCCTTTTCGTTCAATTTTTTTCTCATTTGAGTACCTGTTAGCAGCTCTGCCTGATGAAGTCACACCACAGCGGATATGGCAGCAGGAACGTTTACCAGCTGCCTTCTCCCATACCTAGTCAGTGGGCTGGTGGCTATCTGCAAGGCTTTCTAAAATGAGAATACTCTCTCACAGCCCAGAGATGTAAAAATCACCATTGCTTCATAGGTACCAAAGAGAAAGATGAAGACGCTCCTGGTGTTTCTCAGTCTGTTCAGTTGTTCCATCGCTATGCCTGTAAGTAATGAGGATTACAACTTCCTTTTCTTTGGGTTCTATGCTGGGAACAACTAGGGTCGCGTTGCCTTCATGACAGTGTTTTCCTACAAGTTACACGGGTGCTCTCTGTCTTTTAGATGCATATGCCTCGCATGGGTGGATTTGGCAGTAAGAGTGAAGAGGTACGTGCAGCCTCTCCTTCCAGTAGAGCTGCAATGGGCAGAAGGAACGGGAAGAGGGGGAGGAGTGAATGGACCATTTTGGAGAGGGGAGGAAGCAGATAAACATCTTGCCCTGCAAGTTCAGAAAGCAGGAAGCAAAGGACATTATCAGGGAAACTTGCTTTCCTAATCAAATTAACCAATCCTCCACAAGCATTTGTTAAGTACTTACTGTGTACCAGACAGGCAGCTAGGGGGCGCTGTGAATAGGACTCTGAGCCTGGAGTCAGGAAGACTCGTCTTCCTGAGCTCAAATACAGCCTCAGACACTTCCTTACTGGGTGACCCTGGGCAAGTCACTTATCCTCTGTCTACATCAGTTTGCTCAATTGATAATGATAACGGCACGTACCTCACAGCGTCGAATGAGATAAGATTTGTGAAGCACTCGGCACAGTGAGCGCCTGGCACACAGTAAGTGCTTCATAAATGCTCATTCCCGCCCTCTCCTTCCACTAACTTGTGACGATTCTTCTAAAGAAGATTCTGATTCCGAGCACTCCTGGAATCTTTGGATTGCATTTTTTCAGTCTAGCCATTTATACAAAATGGGGATAGTCACTACCACGTGTCGAAGTCAGGTCACTATCCCTGTGGAATGTGGGAGTCGGGCGGCTAGTTAGAAGGAAGGAGAGACTTTGCATTGGGCCACTAACAGATCTCTTTGCTCCCAGATGATGCGATATGGACATTATAACTTCATGCACATGCCACACGTAAGTTCCCCTTTGACCTATCTTTGACCATCTTCTGTGCTCTTCCCTGCCTGCCCACTTGTTTTAATAGTCACACAGTAGATACAACAGGACCAAGTTGCACTAGGAATTCTTGCCCCTAGGGCAGGTTTAATTGGGATTTGTGTGGAGTTTGATCCTCTCAAATTAGGTATAGGGAGGGTAGCATTATCTAGGAACCTGCAGGAGGAGAGCCAAGGGGGAGAAAGAACAGGAGGATGCCAGGGAGAAGGGCAGGACCCCTGTAGCACCACACAGTGAAGGGCAAGGAGAAGACCTAAAAGACTGCAGAAAATGCCAAAAGGCAAAAGGGATCAAATCTGCCCCCTTGGTCCACTTTGGGACCAAGCCCTGATTCCCCCCATCTTAGTTCCTGCTCCATACAGGGCTCAGAAAAGAATTACTTTACCCCACTCCCCCAATGCCTTATTTTTCTTTTTCCTGACTTCTTACTCTTCCTCCTCATAATCCAAAACAATATCTATTAAAGTAGGCGCCACACACAGAGAATAGAGGAACCTGGTCCTTGGCCAGAGAGGCATCCAGCATGGTACAGTGAATAGAGACCTTGCCTTCAAGTCAGGAAGAGATGGATTCACGTCCTGCTCCTGACACGTCATGGCACATGACCCTAATCATGTCTTCCTAGCCAAGGAGACTATAAGACTAGGAGGTACAAGTCAGACGGCAAGGTGGGATCCAGGGGCCTATGATTTTTCAGGTTTATGGACTCTCTAGGTATTCAGTCACTATTCCTCTTTTCCCTGTTGTTAGGTTTGGTTTTGGTTTGGTTTTTTGGTCACTTCATTAGTCCTTTCATCACCAACGAAAACACAGGTTGATTTAAGAAAAAGAACAATCCCTGTTTACCCAGACTCTTAATCTCTTCCCCAGTATTACCTTTCTCCTCCTCTTTCTCCTTGATCTATATTTTACAGACATCACCTTGTATAACATTAACTCAGCACAAATTCCTCATGCAATCCTAATTACACAGCCCGAAGCAAATGATATAGGCTGGCAGAACCACCAACCAAAACAGAAAATCTCTCGTTCTTCTCCCCCCACCCCCTCCTTTTTTTCTATTTTTTTTCCTCGAGGACTGAAATGAAACTCTTACATGGCAGTCTCCCGCACACCCTCCTCAGCTGTCAGAGCCCAGCTGAAAGCATGCACTTTTCTGGTAGCCTCTCTCCCTGTCCAGGTTTGGGGGGTTGACACCAGGGGATGGGGATTTGTTCTCTACATTGTCAAGAGGTCACAGATATCACGGTGATCTAGGTGCTGGGAATCTTCATCTTCACCACTGCATCCCTCCCACCTCCCTCACCACTGTTGTCACCTTTCCAGATGGCACACCTCAGTCCTCTGTATGGATACAACATACGGCTTGCCCAGCAGTTTCCACAGTTCCAGATGCCAATGTGGCCCCAGCTACCACCAAACACATGGCTTCCCCAGAGTCCCATACCACCAAACATACCAAGACCACAGATGAAGGCAGGGGAAGGCCGGGAAACCCCAACACCCAACCAGCCACCGCCAACAAAGCCACCTTCGAAGAAGTCCCCTGAGGGCCCCCCTCGGCCGAAAGAAGAGGATGAACATCCTCCAGTAAATGCTTGCTGCTTAGATCATCAATTGAGTATTATAGGGAATTGAGCCTTAGAGGGAATGAGGAAACTTCATTGCCCCTTGTGCATTTCAATGCTCCTTCTAGACAAGGGTCATCAAACCATGTGGATAGAACTAAATTATCACATCTTTAAATAATAATAATAATTATTATTATTATTAATAGCATTTATATAGCACTGTGAAGCTTGCAAAGTGCTTCATATATCATATCATTTGATTTTCACAAGAGCCCTGTGAGGTAGGTGGTATTATTGTCCCCATTTTACAGATGAGGAAATTAAGACTGAGAGACTTGAAGTCATTTGCCCAGCATCACACAGCTAGTTAGTGTCTGAGGCAGGATTTAAACTCAGATCTTCCTGGCTCCCAGGGCCAGAGTTCTATCCCCTGAGTGTTCAGTTGTTTCCAACTCTTCATGACCCCATTTGAGCTTTCTTGGCAAAGATACTGGAGCAGTTTGCCATTTCCTTCTCCAGTTCATTTTACAGATAAGGAAACTCAGGCAAATAGGGTTAAGTGACTTGTCCAGGTTCATACAGCTAGTAAGTGTCTGAGACCAGATTTGATAGGAAAAATCTTCCTGACTCTAGGCCTGGCATTCTATCCACTGTACTGCCTAGCCACCTACCCTAGAAGTGTCCTATACTTTCTACACTACTAAGGGTGGTGTTGAAGTCACTTATTTATTCACAAGTCAAGCCATTCACCATTTAGAATCATGTTACTCAAGGGAATTGTGGTGTTTCAAAGATGCTGCTCTACCCTTTTTTTGTTTAATACAGAATCACACAGTAATTTGTTTTGCTTGATGATACAGGTTTGCAAAAGAGGTTTTGTTCTTTCTCAGTGGGGAGAGGAGAAAGTAGGAGGGAGAGAAGGTGGATTTTCCTTGATCAAAAAAAATTAATTTTTAAAAAGGTCAAGTCAGCTGCCATATTGGATATAGGCACTAGACTAAATGTTCAGAGACCCTGACCGCTGACTCTGCTGTGTGACCCCAGCAAGTTGCTTGAATGACCCATGACTCAGTTTCCTTATTAGTAACATAAGAGAGTTGGCCAGCATGATCTCTGTGTTTCCTCATAATTCTAAAATCCTATGAGCTAAAGCCATTAGGCCTAGAATTGTGCATTAACAAGTTCAATACACAAGGCACAGAGGAGGACAACGTGGTACACCATTTGAGTGGGATCCTGACTGAAGGCAGGAAAGGGAAGTAAAGAGATTGGGGGCAGGGGCTGAAATGATGATTTAGCTAGAGTATGGGACTCCCGAGTGGTAGTATTGCACAGTGAATAGAGACCTTTAAGTCAGGAAGACCTGAATTCAAATCCTGCCTCTGACACATACTGACTGTGAGTTGGGCAAGTTACCTTACCTCCCAGTGCTCGGGGAAACTCTCTAAGATGGATGAAAGGAAATGAGGACTTGTTAATTATTTATTAATTATTGTGACTAATTTATTATTATTTTATGCCAGGCACCATGCTAAGCACTTTACAAATATTGTTTCCCTTGATCCTCACAACAAAGCTGAGAGGCTGGTGCTATTATAATCCCCATTTTACAAATGAGGAAACTGAGGGAGACCCAGAGTCACACAGCTAGCAAATGTCTGAGGTTACATTTATCTGAGGTTACATAAATAGATAGATAGACAGATAGATCAACTGGATAGACAAACATAAACGGTCTAGACAAGACAGACAGAGACAGACAGATAGACAGCCAGCAGATAGACAAATAGGAAAGAGACAGACAGACAGACAGATAGCTACATAGACAGGATAAATAGATAAAGACAAACAGAAAATAAATAAATAATGACAGTTGATAAAAAAAAAGAAATAGTTTAGTGAAAAGGTACATGAATAGATGATAGCTAGATAGATAAATAGATAAGTAAACAGAAGATAAAGATAGATGACAGATAGATGAATAAAAAAGTAAATTAAAAAAGATAACAGATGATAGGTAAAGAAATAGATAAAAAAGTAAATGAATAGATGATAGGTAGAGAGATAAACAAAGAGAAATCAGTAAATGAATAGAAGATAGATGAATGAACAAATAAATAAATAGATAAGTAAATTAATATATAAATGAACAAATCAATAAATAAGTAAATGAACAGAAGATAGATGCAGACTCATTAATTTCATTTTTCATTGACCATTTTAACCCTTTTATTTCTCCCAACTCTTTCCCCAGCAATATCCACCATATGGTAATGGGATGTTTCCTTTCCAGCAGCCACCATGGCAGTTTCCACAGGTGAGTCCCATTTTTAAGCCCTTATTAAGGAAGATTATTAGCATTTTGCCTTTTAAGTTAATATGAGCTTCTCTGGCAGTTCAGGGCCTTCTGAGGATAGTCAGCAATTTAGCCAAATATCACCAACCAAGTCAGATGCCTGTCACCACGTAGATTAAAAAAATGAAAGGGTTGGTTTCCTGAACTTTCAGTCAATCAAACTGACATCATGTAAAAGCAATGAGATGGAGGAGGAAGAACCCAGCCTTGGGGTCAGGAGAAAACTGAATTCAGATCCAGGCTCTAGTCCTTAGTGTGTGACTTTAGACAAGTCACTTTTTCTCAGTTGAGCTTCAGTTTCCCATCTGTAAAATGGGGCTAAGGATTCTCACAATATCTAGCTCACTGGATTGTAAGTGCTTTGTAAACCCGAAAGCACCAGGTAAACGGCAGTTACCGTCAGGTAGACATAGCATAAATTTTACCATGGATAGGGATAGGATTCAGTGAACAAACAAATGAGCATTTTATGTGCAAAGTCGTGAGAATACAAACAGAAAAGGAGCTCACATTCTGATGGAGGGAAACAACACTCCCAGATGAGGGAATTCCCTCTTCCAATGCAGGTCATCACCTCCTCTGAAATTTGCAATCTTAAGAGAGTTGCCTAGAACACTGAGAGTCAGGCAGTCAACAAGCATATTAAGCTCTCACTGTGTGCCAGGTACCATGCTAAATATTAGGAACATAAAAAAGGCCAAAAAACACCAAAATTCTAATGGGGGAGAAAATATGTAAATAACTAGTTACGTACAAAATATATACAAAGTAGATAGTAACTGAGAGATGAGGGAAAGGATTCTGGACATGGTGGGCAGCCAGAGAAACCAAATCCAGCTGAGAAAGCTGCCCAGCAGAAACAACGTTGGGTAGGGGTTGGGCAGTGGGGTGGGAGAAGTAGTGTGAAGACACAAGAAGACTAGAAGGGTCATCAAGCCCTGCAGAGCTGCACGTGTGAGTTGTCTTGGTGACGTGTGTTGGTGAGGAGAGGATTCTGGGCATGGGGGAATAGCATGTGTCAGGCTGGGAGATGGGACATGGAATGCTGCGTGTAAAGAAAGAAAAGGAGGACAGTGTGGCTGGGCAGAGGTCGTGTGGAGGGAGTAACAGGTTAAAAGACTTGAAAGAGAGAAATTCGACCAGTTGTGAAGCATTTTCAACGCCAGACAGGAGCTTGGTTTTGGTTTGATAGAATCATTCAAGCTGTCCAGATGGAACTGGCTTCCTCAGAAGGTAGTAAGTTCTCTAACAAGAAAGGACAGATGATCCATCTTGGAGATAGTACAGATGGGCCTTGCTCACACATGGGTTCAAATAGATGGAGCCTAAGTTTCCCTTGGAAGTGTAAGATTTTATTATTCCACAGCATTAACCCCTATGACCCCCACAGATAAATTACAGATAAATATACCATAAGTCAACATATAAATATGTGTATTAGTATATATGTTAGAAATATATTAGAATACGGAATCATATATTAAGAAGAAATGTTTAAAATTTTAATTTAATTAAAATTTAAATATAGAAATATTTAATATATAAAAGTATATATTGGAAACATAAAGCTATATAAATATATAAGAATATAAAATTGCATATTAGAAATATATCTTATGTTAGCTAATAGAATTGTATATTAGAAATATAACATTAAAATATTGACTCAAATACTGAAATATATTAGAACGTAGACTTGTATGTTGTCAGCACACAAACACATTTAAACATAGAATAACATATTAGAAATATACATTAGAATATAGAATTATTAGAAATATAACACACATTAGAATACATATATTAGAAATACATGTGTTTGGAATATAGAATTATATTTAGAAATGTATATTTAGAATATAGAATTATATATTAGAAACATATTAAAATACAGGCTTATATATTAGAAATACAGAAATATATAATATAGATTAGACTATAGAATTATATATTAGAATAACTATGTTAGAAATATATATTAGAATATAGAATTATATTAGAAATATACAAATATATTTCTAAATACATATTAGAAACATGTTAGAATATAGAATTATACATTTGATTGTAAATATATAAATAAATCATCATAAAGCCATTTTGAAAAAATAATGTTGAATTGTGTTCCCAATGACCTTCAGTTTGAAAATATTTCAATTAAAATACAAAAAAATTTGATTCCCCTCATTCTAACTTGGTTTTACATCACTGGAATTTTTAAACTATGCCTTGAAACTAGGACAGTGAGTAAATGTGAGAAAGGAAACTTGTTGGCCTCTTGTCAAAAAATAATTCAGTTAGGGTTAGATCAATGTGATTTGTTATAAACCTTGGCACTGGTTTTTCTCACTTACAGATGTATAATCCAGGAGGCTTTCCATCGCCACCAAACCATCCATTTCATGGAGTAAGAATTTATTCAGTTTTTCTTCTTTCAAAGTGTTTGTTGTACTTAATTAAGTATACTAAAGCCACAGAGAGGAAATCCCTTTCAGGCAAAGTATTACATAAGCATGGCACTGGAATGATTCACTCTTATCTAGGTATAACACCTCGAAGGACTATGGGAAATGGCAATTCCATGTCAGGTTTTCCCCATGTTGTGTTCCTAGAAAGGAAACACCATTGCAGTCTGGTTAGGGATATTTGTCTTGGCCCAAGGAAACTCCCATGGTGGTGATTCAGGGTAGATGTGCTGGGCAATTATACACAAGTCACTTACGTGAGTCCCATATCTCTCACAATTGGAGTCACCCTAGATGTGAAGGGATCCTCTACAAATAACAGAGCATTTTCATCTCTATCATTAGGTCCTCTCCTAGAGGGTGTGTGTGTGTGTGTGTGTGTGTGTGTGTGTGTGTGTGTGTGTGTGTGTGCACATGTGTGCACGTGTGCATGTGTGAGCATGCATAGGTGGCTGTGTGTGTATGTGTGTTTATGTATGGAGGGGATGGTCATGGGAAGAAAGTGCCCCAAAAGTCATCTCCATATCAGAGGATGGAGATCTGACATCTTTGTATTTCCCAGTAAAATGAGACTCCACCGTTGATTCTGATACTTTTCAGGATTCAGACGACACCAGGCAGAGCTCAAGAGTATTACATTCATGACACACAGAAATTTGTTGCACCTAGACAGGTGACTGACAATAAATGAGTCAATGCTCATATTGTTAGAGGCATCTAGTTGGCACAGTGGATAGAGCACCAAACCAGGGGTCAGGAAGACTAGAATTGAAATCTTGCCTCAGACACTTCCTATGTGACCCTGGGAAAGTCACTTAATCTATGTTGGCCTCAGTTTTCCTCGTCTGTAAAATGAGGATAATAATAACACCAACCTCACAGGGTGGTTGTGAGAATCAAATGGAATAATATGCATGTGTGAATGTTTTGTAAGCCTTAGAATTATCATTATCATTATCGTTATCATTATTATAATTATTACTATCATTCTCCACTTTGTGGATGGGGAAACTGAGGCCCAGAGAGATAATGACTTGCTACTGACTCCAAGTGGTGCGTTCCTTCTTCTACATCATTCTGTCTCACTTTAAAAAGTGGAAGTTGCTATTGAAATAATGTCACGTTTACATCATGACTTAGAGTTGACAAAACAGTTAACCTACATTTTCTCATTTGATCCTTACAATACCCTGTGGGGTAGGTGACAGAGGTATTGTTATCCTCATTTTAATTCCACTTACTGAGCATTTACTACGGCAAGGCCCAAAAGCAATATGCCCCAGCGGATGGACTTGGCGTAAGGAACATTTAAATTTAAATCCCACTGCTTCCATATACATACTGTATGATCCTAGGGAAATCCCTTAACTTCCCTGTGCTGTAAGACCATAAGGGGCGGTGTAGATGCCAGTTTATGTTGGTAGGGGGAGTTTTTGCCGTCTGAAGTTCCCTACACCACAGGCCCAGTCCCCATCCCTATAGATGCGGAATATGGTCCTGGAAGACTGGTCAATGAGGCCAGTCCCCATCAGCCAAAGACTTTGTGCTGCTCAATCAGGCCTGGGCTTTGGGGCCAGTCCGTGACTGTACTGTCATTGTGATTGTTGGAAAGTGTCAGATAGCTCATTCCTAAGTCCACTGCTTGGGGCTATCACAGAGACATAGTGGCCAGGGCCAGGACCTTACCAAGGGTTCTCTTTGGTCTTTATGGAATATCTCTTAGTTGACTGGACCGTGTTTTTCCCCTTTCAGCGAGTGCCTCCGGGGTTTGGACGTCCACCAGGCAGCAATGAGGAAGGTGGGGTAAGTGGAATTCAAACCATAGACCATCCCTAAAAATCACCCTTTACCAGCATTCTCCTTCTGTTCGGGGTCCTGCAAAGAAAGCCACTGAATCCATCCAAGAAGCACGGCCCTTATACCCAGGGCTTAAAGGAAATTAGACAGTGGGAGAAGAGAGACCAAGCAAGGAAGCCAAAAGCGACTTAACATAATCTGTCTCTTCATTTCATTCTCTGTGAGAGGCACCTAAGAGCATCCAAGATCTGTGTTCTTAGTCTAATAACACTGTAAACAGGAAAAGGAACCCAGGATGACTCAGAATCATAGTTTTCAAAACTAGAAGCACCACTGAGGTCAACTCATCCCCCTTCCCCATTTTACAAATGAGGAAACTGAGGCTTCAGAAGGTTACATAAAAGGTTACACATTTAATTAATGACAGAGTGAAAATTAGAATCCAGGTCTTCTGAGCATACTCGTGTGCTAGTGGTACAGGCTAATGGTCTGATGTCCTGATTGTACGGGACAAGAGACCCACAGATCATCATTATTATGATTAAAATGTAAATTACCATAGCTGGGCCTCTGCTGGGGCATGACCTCTAGGGACTGGTCATCTAAGCTTTCTGAGGGGATCGCTTCCTACATTATCCTATCTGCCTGATTTACCCCCTTGAAATATTTGGTTCCATAGATCTGTGGGAATGGGGCTTCCAAGGGTATCAGTCACTGAAGCCTGTGCCACTACTAGCAAAGATGGTCCCTGGGCCAAGCACCACAAAATCACTCCTGGGAACAGAAGCAATACAGAAAGCACCTCAAATCAACATTTTTAGGACAAAGACATTTGAAGGAGGCTGTGGGAGGGTGGAGAGGAGGAAAGACCTCAGGGTACAGGATCATACATCCCAGTGAGAAGGCCAGCTAGCCCAACCCCTTTCATTTTACAGCTTGAATGCATGTTTGGAACAGACATTTTGTTTTTCTTTCCTTCTCAATGGGGTTAGGGAGGAGGTAGGAACAAGAGAAGATAGATTTCCATTGATTGGAAAAAATAAAAATTCAGTCAAAAAAGTAAATGAATCTATAGATATCTATAGTTGAGAAAAATGGTGGCCAAGGAAGATCTGTCAAAGATGCAAGGCCATGTAAGGTGAAGAGACTTCAGCACGCCGCCTCATGGAGGAGGGAGGAACCAAAATTCCTGGACACTGGTCCACAGAGACCCCAGGTCAGGCTGAGTCCACTGCCAAGGAGTCTTACTGCAGACACAGGAGTAAGGTGGGGCCAGGCGAGGGAGAAGCTCACCTGTTATTCAGCTACTGGGTAAAGGAAGAATGCCATCTGGTAGCTTCCTATTTTAATTAATTATTCTTGCCAACTAAATGCTCATTTCAGGGGTTTTTCCTATCTGATGAAGAACAAGTGGTATTTGAGCCTTCCAAATTTTGTCACCCTGACTGAAGGCCTGGTTGCCCCCATGGTTTTTGTGGTTCTACCTGCAGTCCACTGCAGCACAGATATAGATGGATGATGACGAACATGATGATGGATGGATAGACAGGGGATAAAGAGATAGACAGACACATGGGCAGGCAGATAGACTGATGATAAATGAATAGGTGCTGGAGATAGATAAATAGATGGATAGATAGATGATAGACAGATGGACAGACAGACAGATAGATAGACAGATATAGATACATGGATAAATAGATTTAATAGATACCCGGATGGATGGATAGATAGATGATAGATGGATGAGAGAGAGAGAGAGAGAGAGAGAGAGAGAGAGAGAGAGGGAGGAGATGGCAGGCATGATATCTGTGGTCTCAGAAAGCCTGGCCGGGCTCCAGCACCAGCTGTGCCAACCACCAGCTCTGTGGGAAACCGCTTCATTTCTGTGAGCTTCAGTTTCCTCGTATCTAGAACTTGTACAATGACACCCCCCCTACCTCTATCATAGGGCTTTAGAGTTTATAAAGCACCATGTCATTGTGGACTATTTTTATCACAGTTGTGTTTAACCAAGAATACTGCATTCAGAGCAGTGGTAGGAAGAACCTAACAGAAATAGCAAGGTGGTGCAATGAGCAAAACAGTAGGCCTGCAGCCAGGAAGGCCTGAGTTCACAACCAGTCTCAGACACTTATCTAGCAGTGTGACTCTGGATAAGTCACTTAGCAGCTGCCTGCCTTAGTTTCCCCAACTGTAAAATGGGGATAAAAACAGCAACTACTTCACAGGCTTGCTATGAGGATAAAATGAAATCATATTTGTAAAGTGCCTGGCTCACAGGAGGTGCTATGTAGGTGCTAGCGACTATTTAATGTTTATTATGATTATTGTTGCTCTCGTTGTCTTACAGCAGAAAAGTCTCAGGGTATGTTTGGACCAGATTCAGAAACCTATAGTACATCCTCTGTTCCAACCCATGATTTTCTCTGTGACCTTAAATGTGGCACCTCACCTGTCTGTCTCTCATTTTTTTCTGTCTATAAAATGAGAATAATTCTCTCCCGCCCCAAAAAGTTCCTACAGTAGTAAGTATGACTGAGGCTCAGCCTTCCGGCTAAGCTCAAACAGGCATGTAAACAAGGAGACCAGATTTCTAGCTCTGACTATTTCTGTTCCTATGGATCTGGAGAAGTCCTCTGAGCATTAGTCTGGCCTCATTTGTTGGATCAGAAGAACTCCAAGGTCCTTCTACATTCTGGGATTCTGTGGATTTACGATCCTATTCCCTGCTGAAAGCACCGAGTGTAACATTACCACTAAACAGTAATACTCTCTGACCAAACACATGCACAAATCAGGGCCGGTCTCAAACAGAGTGGGCAGCTGCCTACATGCTGTGATTGTAGGGACTCAGGAAGGCTCCTGGTATACAAGGATACTTCCCCCAATGATGTTCATCAGTGCTTAGAATGCCTCCAATAGGAGACAATTAGAAGTAAGATTTAAAAAGCAAACGCCCTCAGAAAAGGTAACAATTGAGAAACCGATGCTGAGGTATAAATTAGCAGTATTGACTCCTCTCCCAACTGTAAGTTTGCTAGGGGTGTGGGAATTGGGACCTGAAAGATATGAGAAGATAGGGAGAGAGGACATACGAAAGGTAGCCTGAGGATGCTAAGGCAAATTCTGCCTGCTTCACAATTCTGCTTGGGACTGGCCTTAACATGGCTCATGGCCCATAGAGGAGGATGCTTTAAGCAATCCAAGTGATTTTGGCCAACTGGCTTTTTCTGAATGCCTATCCAGTTTGGAGCTTTATGGGGGATTTTGGTGCAGACCTGTGATTTC
This sequence comes from Phascolarctos cinereus, assembly GCF_003287225.1. Lineage (NCBI taxonomy): Eukaryota > Metazoa > Chordata > Mammalia > Diprotodontia > Phascolarctidae > Phascolarctos > Phascolarctos cinereus. The sequence goes on from NW_027556402.1 coordinate 15,687,466, forward strand.
ATAGTTACTGTATAGTTACCAAATCCCATTACTTCACTGACATAAGGAACTGGGAAGTGAGGAAATTCTTCTCCCGATGCAGGTCAACACTCATCTGAAGCTCACAGTCTTAGAGAGTTGCCTAGAATACAGACAGGTTAAGTGATCTGCCCAGGGTCACACAGCCAGTATATGTCACAGACAAAACCTGAACCCAGATTTTGTTGGCTCTGGGGATGGCTCTTTGGCCACTATACCTTGATACCTAGATATTTAATATAAGAAAAAAAAAAAGATTATTCTTGAGAGTAGTAGTCAAAGCTAACGTGACACTACAACTCCCTCTTCACATTAAGGATTTTGAAAGAAACGTTGTTGAACAACAAAGAGAAATTCCTTATTTACTTCTTTCTCCCAACAGAACCCTTATTTTGGCTATTTTGGATATCACGGATTTGGAGGGCGACCCCCGTATTATTCAGAAGAGATGTTTGAACAAGATTATGAAAAGCCCAAAGAGGAGGAGGATCCACCCAAAGTGGAGAGCACCACCTCGGCCCCTCCCCCAAACACCACCACCCTTGAGACCAATTCAACTCAACCAACTGTGCCTAGCCCAGGAGGCAGTCAAGGTGGAAATGAGACCAGCCCAACAGGGAATGATGCTCAAGCTCAGAGCCCTGGGAACAACCAAGGAGTACATCCCGGGGTTCATTCGGCTCCCACTGTTAATATCTCAGTTCCTGATGCACCAGGAAGCCAGATCCCCCAGCTCCCAAGTCAGCCAAATGTTTTCGAAAACTCTCCAAACCCTAATTTTAGAGGCTTTCCTGTGGGCAGACAATGGACCCAAATAGGACTCCCTTCAGGACCTAGAATGAGTATCCCATTTTATAGAAGTTATCCCAATCAAAGGAACTACCAATGGCATAATTTGGCCTATATAAGCAAACAAATAGCTGGCCCAGGAAACACAGCTTACCAAAAAGCTTATCCTTCCATTTCTAAGAGCAATTCTCCCAATTATGTATCAAATCTAGTAAATAATGGGCAAAACCCCCAGAGTCCAACCAAAGAGCCTGAAGAAACAAATGGTGTGTCAGCAGATGCCAAGCATGTCACTGCCCATGGAGATGAGCAGACTCAAAACCCAAAAGAGAATCCAACGACCCAGACAGAAAGGACAACCTTTCCGACAAGGGTCCCAACCAGCACCTGGAGAAACTCAGAAGGTTATGAGACTAACAAGTCAAATTACAAATTACCTCCTCCAGAGGGCAGCCCTCCAATACCAAGTGTCAATTCAGTTGACCAACATGAAAATTCTTATTATCCAAGAGTAGATTCCAGGAAATTCCCAGCTGGTATACAAACATCAAATTTTCCCAAGGGAGTGGTTTCAGAACCAAGAAAAGATCCATCTGATACTGAAATTAACCCACCAGAAATGAAACATGGAACCCACCACCCTACATATACTGAGGATGTACCCTATCCTCCAAGAGAATCCTTTTTTCCTGGAAGCAACACATGGAACCCCCAACAAGGATCTCCAATTTTTGAGGATGAAACTATGAGGCAGGAAGGCTCTTTACTTTATCCAGCCCTTGGAGTAAGAGGAAACATCCCCTACCCTGAATATACCCCCTACAATCCCCAAAGGAACAAGGCTTTTGCTAAAGGTAACACATGGAATGAAAGAGGTGACTTTCCTGGTACTTTCAGGCCAGCAGGCCAGCCAGGAAACCCATCATACACCCTGAGTCCTCCTTCAGGTCAGAGACATCCATCAACTTACAACGAAGAGGATCCAATTGACCCAACAGGGGATGAGTTTTACCAGGGACCTGATGCATGGGGGAAGAAATCCAACTTCAAAGAAAGTCAAGTTAGGTACCGTGAAAAATACCTGTATGCCCCAAGTCATCCATCTGGAACAAAGGAATACCTCCAGCATTCCACAAATAACTTACCAAGACAAAGAGGTTCTACTTATGGTGAATATTATCCCTGGCACCCAGAAGAACGTGTTCCATCTTACAACATGGCTCCTCCTCTAACACCTCCGGGAGAAAAAAGTGGGTATTATTATCCTTCTAATGCCTTTGAACAGGAAGAGAGTATGCCATCTCCATCCTGGGGGTCATGGGACCAAAAGATTTATATCTCAGCAAAGAAAGGAAGGGTGCCATATTACAGTGGAAATTCCTGGGGTCGGGCCACCAGTTTACACAAATCCACAGCAAGTGTCCTGAGTCAAACAGACAGTCGACCCCTCTCCAGCAGCTTTCCAGTTGGGCTTAGCGGAAACCCAACATATCAAGAAGCAGAAAGCATCAACTATGACACTGAGCAAATTAACAGGGTAAATGTACCCGAGAATGGACAGTTTATGGTCACGGAATCTGTGATTCAAAACAACCCAATAAATCAAGGAGAAGAAAGTCCCTATCCCCCAGCCAGCCAAAGACATCCCTGCTGTGCTGGCAACCCCATAGGGCTCAAAGACAGCAGCCCTCTTCTACCGCTAGACTACTCTCCACCCTTTGGTCTTGTTTCAGGGGAGCATGGAGAAAGAAATCCAGTGTATGCAGAGGGCAGTCACACGAAGCATGCTAGGCACATCATCTACCCCCCAGGTATCCAATCCAACCAGCGAAACAGTTCAGAGAAAAATCTGCCCGAGGAAGAAGAGAATGCAGATCCCTTCAGGGACGACACAGTCACATTGAAAAGAAGCTCACCATGTTCCAAGAGGAGTGAAGTAGGCCAGATGGAAAGTGTGGCTTTTTCTGAAGCCGACTCCCTAAAAGGAAACACACCATGCCGCAAAAGTATCTTCAGAGGAGATGGGAACAATGTCCTGGCAAAAATCTTTGGCTCTGACCAGTTCAATGAAAGAAACGATAACCTTATTCCTGAGGAACTTGGGGCTCCTGAAGACAGGCCCAAGCCAGAAAACATCCAAAGTGAGGGGGCAGGAAGTGAGGGTCGCATGAAGCAGAAAGGAGTGCCGAGCATCCAACAGGTGCCATGCCTCCACTCGGCGCTAGAAAAGCATCTCCCTTCCAGCACGGGTCCTCCGTTTGGCAAGGGAAGAGCAGGCCTGTCGAATGGAGAGCCAGCACT